>NC_141135.1:32823047-33123464 GCF_053477565.2 Lygodium microphyllum
TGTACCACTATTCTTCCTAGCCTTGTCGTGATCTATTTACTGGCTAATCTTATCAAGGTACTTGGCTAGATTGCATTGCTTGACAATCTGCCTGGCCGTGTCCTCAGTTGCCATAATTCTTCTAGGTTGTGTATGCTTTGGTATCGTAATTCGTTGAAAGCTTACATCTTCGTGGTTAAGTGATATTTGTTCCATTCTTCCTTAGTAAATGGGAACCCTACCATTTGGATTCTTATCATAACACAATAGCCCACAATGAGTTCCCTTTGAATGACGATTCTTGCTTAAAAAGAAAAGTGGTTAGAAGGAAACATAATCAAATAGTGAAATGTATAAGCCAATGAATGAAAATATTTCATATTGGTCAATCTATACATTCCACACAAGAACTCCGTGAAAATTTTTTCACTAAATGAAAATTCAAATCATCCTTTTTTTTGGAGTTCAATTATATTTTGATTCATATTTACCTTTCACCTTACTCCACCTTTCATCTTACTCCCTCCCCACTTGGAATGATGAGAATCCTTCCTAGGATTGGAGAAGGAAGGGGTAAGGGCATTTGGTACACTCTTAGTGTGATCTAGTGTTTCAAGAGCCAATCATATACTCCAATGTAGCATGGCGGTCCATATCTTGTGGGCGAATGTCTACATGTGTGATAAAGGTCAAGACATCATTCAAGAGATCACTTGAGTTCATTCTACTAGCAATATGAAGTTTTTCTTATGTTATGATCCTATCTAAGTATGGATTCAATATGACATTGTCTTCTAATGGTTTGTTTTGTGTCATGGCTAGTACTCTAAAAAAAGTTGGGGCCATGTAAGTGGAGTCATATTTAAAAGTCTTGATGGCATATCTTTGATATGCATTGGTCATGATTTGACAACCCTCTTGTTTCCTTTGGATGTGGAGAGTGTACTGTCTCCATAAGAAACCGGATTCGAATTCATCTGGATTTTTTAGCTTGTCAAGTTCCAGTGACATTGGAACTCTGCTTTTCTTGAAGGACCTAATTAACCATTAATTTAATTCTTATTCTTGGGAGATTTTAGTGGCAATCAAATCTTCTACAATTGTGGGAGTTTTTGTGAATATGAATTCAAATTCCTCCTAGGAACAAGGCAAAAAGTGTACATCATTTACTATTTGTTCGTCAAGCATACCTAGGTCCAAGCATTCATAGCTTCTAGAAAATAGCATGACAATTGAGTCTAATTGTTTGATATAGGTTACTAAGTCATCTCTCATGCTCATGGCTATATTGGATACCAATTCGAGAATGGATCGACATTGATAAGATGGTTTAAGGGCTATGGGTAGTTGAGATATGACTTGATGAAACTACTTAGCTATGGTTGCCTTTGCAATGAGGCAGTCATTAGAGTATTTTTTATCTATCACCTATGATTGAGATTGTGGTTCAAGGGATGTGTGGTTCTCTGTTTGTGTAGTGTGTGGTACACCAGAGGTATTAGGGCAAGGCCTATCAATACTGGGTCTAGCTTTTGGGCAATAGGCCCATTGAGTATTCATGGGTTCAGCATCTTTATGCTCGCACTGGTTTTTACCTCTTGTTGGCTAATGGATATGTGTATGTTGGTTGGGAGGTTGTAGTGGATGGGCAAGTGTGCCATTCATGGATTTAGGTAACCATACCAAGGTATTGCTATCATAGAAACCTTGGGCATGCAATAGGGCATTTGGCATCCATCGTAGTTTGGTCCTTTTTCCATTCATGTAATGCTAGCCTTTTCCTTTAGGTTTGGTGTACATGACCACATGAGAGCTATGAGATCTTGCAGATGTGCCCTTGGTAGGCTGCAATTTATATTTGGGAATCCACTTGGTTATTTGGATCATAGCTTTGGTTGGGGCTTCTAAGTGTTGTGAGTATTATACACTAGGTGTCTATGTGGGTTCACTACCCCCCTCCTTAGGGTTTAACTGCCAGTGATATTGTGGGCTTTGGCAAAGCCACAATATCCTTACTAAAAGCTATGACTATCCTAACATTGCCAATGGCAAGATGGATGTACTAAGATTCATAGTCAACATTGCAATGAGTTTATTTCTTGAAAGCATGGCCTAAAAGTGATTCCTTGCCAACACCTTTTTTATTAGGCAATACAAAGATGATTGGGAGGCTCTCAAACTTGATAGAAACCATTACCTTGCACTTTCCTAGTAATGGATAGGATTGTCCCCCAAATAGGTTGAGTTTGACATTAGTCATTGCACTTGTGGGTGGCGACTGATGAGGGTCCAATGATCATATGTGAGGATGTTATTGTTAGCTCCCTCGTCGATTAGTGCATCAGAGCTGTGTGCCTCTTAGGTAGTTACTATTATGCTCAAGTAAGCTGGTGTTACTATTTCTTTGTCCTCATCCTTGATGCTTGTGATAATACCACCCATGAATGTTAGAGTGGTGTTACTATTTCCTCGTCCTCATCCTCGATGCTTGTGATAACACCACCCATAAAAAAAAGAACTCAATTGGTAAGATTGCTTCAGCTCCATAGGTCACCTTGAATGGTGTCTATCCTACAGTTGTTTTGTAGGCTGTCATGTAAACCCATAATGCTGCCCTTAGCTTATTGTCCCAATCACTGCATGAGGGAGGTAGATACAACCTTGGTTAGGATAGTCACTAGGATTTTATTTGTGGCTTAAACTTGACCATTGTCTTGAGGATAATACGGCTAGGATTTTTTATGGATTATCAAGAAGGTGAATAACAAGTGGGCAATCACTGAATTATGAAGTGTGTGCATTGATCATTGACTAATTCTATGGGACATTCAAACTGTGAGTTCATTTGCTTCCAAAGAAATTTGATTGTGGTCCTAGTGTTGTTTTTTGAGTTTTGGAGCTTTAGTTCACTTGGTAAGATAATTAGTGGCTCTACGATTATGTACCTCCCTTTTGAGTATTGTGCTATAGGGTTGATTGGACCAATGAAACAAATCCCCCATTTTTCAAAAACATGTTCTATCATTAGGTAAACTCCATCTTATCCTTATGAATAGAGACATTGGTTTATTGGCACTCATCATAGTGCTTCATAAACTTAACTACATCTCGGAATAGTGTAGGCTACCATAATTGAGACTGGAGCACCTTACATGCTGTAGTGTCCCCATTGAAGTGTCCTCCAACAATTTTGCCATGAGATTCTACAAGTGCACCATGCATCTCATGCTCATAGACACATATCCTCAACAATCCATCCTATCCTAATCGATAGAGTTGGATGACAATCAATTGATAGGGTTGAATCTTTAGAATGAGACATTTTAGCCTAGCCTTCTCAATTGGACATTCAAGTAATCCACGTTCTAGGATGTGGACTATATTGTTTGCCCAATAAGGTGTAAGGTCTTCTCTAAAAAAATCTTTTTTGTTGGATCAATGCCTTGCCTAGTTGCTTTGTCTTATGATTATGTGAGACATATGATCTGCCATGTAATGTTGTTTGCCTTTACATACTACCATAAGGAAATCAAATTCTAATAGTAGAAGTAACCATTAAGTGATGTATCCTGTTGCATGGGGTTTTTTTCACAAGATAAAGCAATGCTTGATGATCAACAAAGAAAGTAAAGGGTATAGCTAGAAGGTATGTTGAAATTTCTTATCCAAAAATACCATAGCTAGCACTTCCCTATCTGTTGTGGATCAGTTTATTTCCATGTTAGTGAGTTGTTTTCTTGCAAAGATCACTAGGTAATCCAAGTTATACTCTCTAAGTTGGTAGAAAGCTATTCCCATAGCGAACCTTGATGCATCAATATACACATGGAAGGTTATGGACCAATTTGGGGCTCATAGAATAGGTGTGATTGTCAAAGCCTTTTTCAATTTTCCGTAAGTGCGGCACTTCTCAATTTACTCAAATACAATCAACAACTTGTAAAGTGGTTGTGCAATGAGTTTGTAATTCAATACAAATTGTCAATAGTACCCCATGTGGCTGAGGAAGCACTGAATTCCCTTGTAGTTAATTGGTGGTGGTAAATTGACAATCACTCTAACTTTGGAAAAGTTGGTAGCAATGTCATTTTTCAAGACCACATGTCCTAGGATACATCCATGCTTTACCTAAACTTTCCTTTTAAGGGGTTTAATGAGAGATTGCATTGTCTATACCATTTAGAGACTATATAGAGTTTGTGTGGGTGCTCCTCCCAACTAAAATGAACACACAGATCATTTATGAATACTACCATTTTCTAAGCATGTCCTTGAAAATGGCACACATGAGGTGCTAAAAGGTAGTAGGTGCTTTAGTAAACACAAATGGCATGACTGTGTAGGAAAACACACCCCATTCTTTTGTGAATGTCATTTTATGCATGTCATTTAGGTGCACTTGCACTTGGTTATAGTTGGAGAAGCCATCTAGGAAAATGTAGGCTTCCTTCATTGCCACTCTCTCAAGCATGTGCTCGGTGTATGATAATGGATAATTGTCTCTCTTTATCACTGCATTGACCTTTTTGTAATTCATGCACAATCGAATCTTCCCATTCTTCTTTAGGAAAATTACTATGGGTGTTACTCAGTCTATGTGCTCAATCTCATAAATGAATCCCTCATTTATGAGATTCCCATTCTTCTTCAGGACAATTACTATGGGTGTTACTCAACCTATGTGCTCAATCTCATAAATGAATCCCTCATTTAATAGCTTGTTTATTTTCTCCTTCACAACATGAGGATGCTTTGGATTCAGTACATATTGTCTTTGTCTAACTAATATTGCGTTGGGGGTCATAGGAATGTTGTGAGTCACAATACTTGGATAGATTCCTTTAGCTCTTCTAAGGACCAAGCAAATACATCTATACACTCTCGTAAGAGATTAATGAGATTGGTCTCCTCTTGCTCAGTTAAGTCATCGGCTATGTACATGGGTCGAGGCTTGTCCCCTTCGCTTGCCAAGTTGACTTCCTTGACTTTAGTGGGTCCTTCAATGGGTTCACTAGCCTGTCCTCTTGTTTGGCTCCTACTAATACCACTATGAAGTAGCCCTTTTTATACTTAGTGAAGCATTTGGGTAAGTCATGGGGGTTTCTTTTATCCTTCAGCTTTTGATGACTTGGATTGTTTCCTTCTCTCTTCCTTGAGGCTCTTGCACCTCTCAGATTGGACTGGGAGGACCCCTTTGGTGCATTTGGTCTTAGGTGGTCGTGGAATTTGTGGATCACTCTTAGAGCTGACTTCTAACTCAGAGTTGAACTCATAACATTCACTGGAAGAATGATTTTTCCTTGGTAGTCATAGCTCCGAGAGACTGATTCCACTCTAAGGAGTGGTGTAGCACTTGATTGAACTAATCTAGCTTGCTCATGGTCCACTACATCTACGTGCTCTAACTAGGTATGATCGCAATTTACCTTTATGACTCCTCTATCCATCCTAAAAGCACTCCCTCTCGGGGTTTAGAGATCCTCTCTTATCTACTCAATCACTTATCCATACGTGTTATATTCTATGGTCTCGACTTGGATTACTCAAAAGCTGTGACCTCGTTGGGTTTACTAGCTACTTCTACAAATATCTTATAGCCATCTCTTTGTGAAAGATCAGAAATGTAGCAAGAAAAGTGTGCACAAGAGGGAGATAGGAGTTCAAAGTACAAGAACAAAATCTTGTTTACTAAGTTTCTCAAGGTACAATTTGGGTACACTCTATCTCACAATTGATAGTGACCCATAAGCTTTTTATATAGCCTGTGCCTAGCTAGGGTTAGGGTTTCACCTACCCCTTAAAGCCATTTACATCCATTAGCCCTCATATACCCTTGCTTAAGGTAAATTACCATGCCTATATTATAATACCCCCCCTCAATGCTAGGGTTGCATTGCATCACAAGACATGTTAAAGTTCCCCCCAATCAACTCAGATGCTTTTATAAATCAAGCTACAAGGATATTCATAGGTAGAGGATGTTACAAGACTAAAAAGAGTCAATCATCTGTGGATTGGGAGGCAAAGTTGGCCTCCAATTCCTTAGATACTGGTGGAACATTGGGACACTTACTGATGATGAGCCGTGTCTTTTCGCATTTGTTGCACTTCATTTTGTCACGGTGTTTCTTCCAGCAATTGCCTACAATATGCCCTTTTTTGTGACAAAAGGAGCAGTATGGACTAATACTTGCTCACGAGAAGTGACCCCCGCTGACGTTCCTTCAGTATGGTTTCTCTTCTCTTCATCTAGGCAAGATTGGATGGTACTTGCCAAAGTTGGGTTCGGGATATTAGTTAGGGTAGTCACAAGGGTTGGAAAAACCTTCTTCACAGACTTTAGCAGGATGGTAATGGCATCTTCATCATGGATGGGTGCTTGAATGGAGGCAAGCTAAGCCATAAGCCCCTTCATATGTGAAATAAACTTGCTTAGATCTTCTCCATGTTTGTATTCCAAGTTGAAGAACTCAATCTTGAGAAATATCTTGGAGTTCTTCCCTGTAGCACCGTAGAGCCTTTCAAGCTGATCCCACTTTTCTTTGGCAGTTGAGAGTTGGTCAATGTGATGAATTAAAGATTCATCTGAATGAAGCATGATGATGGCATGAGCCCATTCATCATCTTTTGTATCAAGGGGATTGGATGGGTCAATTACTTTGGTCCGTTTTATGAAGGGTCAGTAGCCTCTTTCCATCATTTTGTATTTTACCAAGACTTGCCAAGGATGGAAATATTTTCCATTAAATTTGTGAATTTGAGGCCTTACATCCGCATAGGCCATGGCCATTATAGGAAGGTCTTACCAATTGCCTTAAGAAATGGCAGTGTCTAATCCTTTATAGGTGGCCAAGTATAACCGAATAACAGAACTGATAGCCAAGTTTTAAAATTTTATAGTTGAGAACGGTTGGAAATCATACCTATGCAATATTTCAAGATAGGATTTAGGAGGTCCTGTTCTTCGAACAATCCTGGATTTAGGCTTTACTGTTGTTCTAGGTTTCAACAAGGTGAGCTTTGATTAACTTCAAGCTCTTCCCGATAATGTGGCCTATTAGTGGAGTTTTTGGTGGAGCATGGCTTATCAATTAATTCTATGCTCTTGGATGAATCAGAGGAGAGTACAATAACACTCATATCTCTGATGTACCAACAGACTAATATTTGGGATATGGTCTATGTGTTTATAGTTGTACACATAGCCTTACAACCAACGAGAAAGGGATAAATGTTATAGAGCACTTTGATAGACTTAATTTTCTAATAAAAACTAGATTAGTCAACATCCATCAAGAACCATGATTGTACAATGCACCATTAGTGCTTACAAGCACTCATCTTAAGTTTTATGCCACTTGAGATGTAAGATGTGAAGTGTTTGCTGGATTAAAAGGACCCACTGAGCATAAGAGCATTGAAATGAAGCTTTTAGACCTTCAACTAACTTTGGAGAGGATTAACTAGTTATTAGAATCGTTGTTAGTGCTGAAATATTGAAAAATTTTGAAGGATGAAAAAGCTTGAAGCTTCTTGGCTATGGCTGCTAGGAAACTGACAGTTAGGGTTTGGTTGATTGCAGCCAATACAAGAAGAATTTCAGAAAACCCTCTTAGTGGGAGATAGCCCACTTGGGGGGCTTTGTAAGACCTATGGCTGTTGGAGGGATTGCTACGTCTTCAGGCCGCACTAATCTCTAGAAGTCGACGTCTGTAGATTTGTGCCATTTTGACGATTTTCTCAATGCCATCTTCCACGTTGCCCAATGTTGCCCTTTAATGTGCAAAGACTGGTCGCCTTGTGTCAAGGAAGAAGTTCTTAGTTGAAGCTAGGAGCTGAAATGCTCTCCTTTGGCTTCCCGAGGTCCTCCAAGGTCAGGGGTTCAAGCTGGCTATGGAGTTTGAAGGTTCAAGATGAGAGAAATGAAGATTTTCTTGTGCACTTAGTGAGGCTGTGGTTTGAGAAAGCTGAAAGGATCAGAGGAGGCTTTGATACCATGTGAAAGATCAGAGTTGCAGCAAGAAGAGGGAGATAGGACCTCAAAGTATAAGAACAAAATCTTGTTTACTAAGTTGCTCAAGGTACAACTTGGGTACACTCTATCTCACACTTGATAGTGACCCATAGGCTATTTAGATAGCCTCTGCCTAGCTAGGGTTAAGGTTTGCCTTGCCCCTTAAGGCCATTTACATCCATCAGCCCTCATATACCCTTGCTTAAGGTGAATTCCCATGCCTATATTGTAACACTTCATTTGAGAATGGCAAGTTGATGGTTGCCAATACATGTATCCAACCATGCTTATTCTTAGGGCAAGGAATATACTTAGTTAAGGGTTCACATTTGCACTTTTCTTGTGAGTCACCCCTTAGTATTGTAGAGATAACATCAAGGTCAACTTATGAAGTTTTCCAAGTGTCCATCTGTACTCAAATAGCTTTTGTTCTGTTGCCCAAGAATATCAGGCCATTACCCCAATCCTCTATTACTCGAGCCTTTCTCATCCATGGCCTATCTAATAGAATATCATAGTTCACTCCCTTCATGACCATGAAGTTAACTGAGAATTGGATTCCTACTACCTCTAGAGGCCAATCTTTTAGCACTTTGAATGGTCTGACTTTCATTCCATTCTCTAGTCTAACATTAAATCGTGTAGTTTCTAGTATCCCAATCCTCTACTACCGAGGAGGTTTACCAAGTATGTCCAAATGAGCCAATCAAGGCAACGGATGGGATTCATGATGTTGATGTGATAGAGCTAGATCTTGGGACTCTCACAATGATTCCCACCCCATTAAACTTGGCACTATATTATCTGTTGATGAGCATGTTGATTATGTGGCACTCCTATAGAAGTTTAGGGATATATTTGCATGGAGTTATGACAAACTGAAGGGGATTCACCCCTCTGTTGCTATTTATATGATCCCATTGAAAGAAGGTAGTAAGCCAATGAGACAGAAGGTTAGACACATACCTTTTGAGATGAGAGAGTCTCTTTTTAAGGAATTGATGCATTTAAGGAAGGCTATTTTGATCTTTCCCGTTGAATATACAGAATGGTGCTCATCAGTGGTGGTAATAATAAGAAAGAAAAAGAACAATCCAATCCACATGTGTGTCAATTTTAAGAAATTAAACAAGCAGATGATGAAGGATTATTATCCTTTGCCCTTTATCGACGATTAGATTTTAGATCAGTTATGGCAGGGCGGCGAGAGATATACTCTTTCATAGACTAGTTCATGGGTTATAATCAGATGGCCATAGCTGAAGAAGATAAATTAAAGATGACCTTCATTACAGTTTTTGATACATTTGCATACCATGTGATGGCTTTTGGCCTACATAATGCTCTTGGGTCTTGGCAAAGAACAATTGACAAGATATTTGTCGATATATCCCTTGAAGAGTTGAATGTTTTCATAGATGATTTGGGGATAGCTACCATGATCCATCATAGATAGTTGATTGTTCTACATGCATTCTTTGAGAAATGTCGTGAGTATTGCATAGCATTGAATCCTTATGGTTTACTATTGGGTCATGTTGTGATGTGTATCTTGTATTACCACAAACCTTGAAAAGGTGGTTGTTACAATGGCCCTGAGCCCACCACCCACTTGCCCTAAGGAAGTTCATAGTTTTGTTTCATCCGTGGTGTACTATAGTCGATTCATTAATGCATTGGCTGAATATTCATTACCATTGATGAATCTTTTATCTTGTAGCCATGTTTTTGAATGGACAGAAGCATGCAAAGTGGAGTTTGAATATGTTTAAATAGAATTATTAAAAGCCCTAGTTTTTAAAGCTCCAAAAAGGGGTAAGATTTTATTTATATTCATGACTGCAACAAGACGTAGTATTAGTTGTTGCCTAGCCAAGTGGTTGATCTCTTTGCAGGAGTTTGACTATGAGATTAGGAGCAAGCCACCAAAGCTGCAGGGTATTGTAGAGTGTTTAGTAGATTTTGGTGAGCCTAAGGAAGAGTGTGTTGACATGAGTGACTATGAGGACTTATACAAAATTGATGCAGCCTCTATTCCATCATGGTATGCATCTACCACACATTATCTATCAACACGCAACTTGATGAAAACTAAAGAGGAAGATTAAGCAGCAAACACTTCACTTTTCAATAAATAAGGGGTGTCTTATATAGGAAAGGTGTGGATAAGATTTATCATCATTGTGTGGTGCCTAATGAGGTACCCTTTATGCTAGAGGAATATTATGATTCAGCATGTGGAGGCCATGTTGTTGGATGGCTCACTGCCTAGAAAGCTTTACATACTTGCTATTGGTAGTTGACGGTTTTCCCAGATGCTTTTGTATTTGTTAAGCATTGTGATATTTGTTAGAGACATGATGCTAGGGAAAATCATAAGCAACCACTTAATCCTATTCTTGTGACTCTGCCTTTTGAGAAGTAGGGCATCGATTTTGTTGGACTTGTGCATCCTTCTTTTACTATGCACAGAAACGTTATATCATTGTGGTGATGGACTACTTTACAAAATGGTCCAAAGCTTGAGCTACGATGAAAGACAATGCCAAGGAAACAACTAGTTTTGGTATGGAACAAACTGTTTGCCATTTCAGTCTACCTAAAGAACTGGTGTTCGCGACTATGGGATACAGTTTCTAAGTAAGGTCATGGAAGCCTTGATTGAAGCTCTGAAAATCAAACATAATAGAACAACCCCATATAATCTTCAAGTGAATGGACAAGTAGAGAGTACCAACAACAAGTAACTTGTAGGGATTTTGTCCAAGGCTGCATCTAAGGGCAAACGTGATTGGACAAGAAACTTCATGTGGATGTTTGGGCTTATAATACTACATTCAAGAGAGTAATATGCTACATCCCATTTAAGTTGGTATATGGAGAAGAGTGTGTCTTGCCCTAGGAAATCGAGTTACCCACTATGAGGTTTGTGTTGAACCATTCTTTGGGTGAAGAGCTTTACAAGAAAGGTTGACCTCCCTAGCACATCTTGATGAGATCCGATTGCAGGGTTTGTTACATCAAGAGGTAGGGAAGAAGAGAATGAAAGCACTTCATGACCTTCATGCTAAAAGATATAAATTTGTGAAGGGTTAGTTGGCCCTATATTATGATACATGCCACGAGTTATTTCCTGGAAACTTAGAACCCAAACGGGATGGCCCTTATAAGATCATTTGTATATGAAAGAATGGATCTATAGCCCTTTTAGTAGATTTGTAGGGGTAGAGTTTAAAATGAAGTAAAATTTAATAAGTAGAAGCCCGATTATGTTTAGGGGATGGTGTCAGACTTGGTACCTTTATAGGTCTTCCAGGATCTAGCTTAAACTTGTAGTAGGTGCCAAGGTAATCAGATGGGAAAAATCATTCCTTATCTTGAACATCCATATTTAGAGTAGCATTACCACCAAGGTCGAGTGATTTGGTGGAGTAAAGATTATTATGTTCGGATCTTTCACATGGGGATATTAACGTCTACTACCACTATTGTTATAGGGTTCTTATTAGCATCCCTATTGAGTTTAGTGAGGAAGGAGAGATTTTATTTGTCATACATCCTCTCTCTCGGCTGGAATTTAACTATCATAAATACAAGTAGACTGATCAGTATGGCATGGCCCATCAATGAAGAAAAGGTCTATACTTTGTACTTTGATAGAGATTTACAAGGGGCCGCTAAGCATGTGAGGGTTGGTATGGTTATTAAATATCCCCAACATAGATTGTTATGAAAATGGGAGCCTACTTAGGCCCCACTTTTACTAATAATATGGTAGAATACAAGGCCTTAATCATGGGGCTGAATATATCATGATGTGGTGGCATCTATTATTTATTGGTGAAAGGTGACTTACAGCTAGTGATCAACCAATTGAATAGGACCTATAGTGTGAGGGATCCCATTCTGCAGATCTATAATCCAAATGGGACCTATAGTGTGAGGGATCCCATTCTGCAAATCTATAATCCAAATGCAACCTTGGATATACTTTAGATTTTTGAGATAGTGACTTGTTACTAGGGGGTTGGGGGTTTCTCATCCATGGAATTATTGTACGGATTTGTTGGAAAATTATGCCTTTGTTGGGATGTATTTCTCAAATATGATCATGAGGGGTTATTGATGAGCCAGGTAGAGACTGACCAACTTCCTATTCTTTCATGGATGCATAGGATCGTCAATGATATATTCGCCAGACACCCCTTGCCATTTGTATAGAGGGACTAGATAATCATTTAATGCATTTAGTGTAGGCCTTGACTGGCCCATCCCTTGGTCTAGTTTTGTGCTTCAGTAGAGTTTATGTAGGAACCAATGGTTTGCTTTTAGTAGTAGGTTGCTGAATGGTATGCTACATGGATATGTTTCATAAGGCCAAGAGGGCCATCTGGCTATTTGGTACAAGTGTGTTTGATGGTTTTTTGTTTTAGTATTGCACCGCCAGACAAGTTTGAAGAAGTGCTTGGAGGGAGCCTCTTGCTACATAGAAGCTTATTCTAGCCAAGTCTAGGTATTATTCTTCATTTTCGAGCTTTTTACCCCTTAATCTGAATGTATATATGTTTGTGAAAAATTTTATTCTTTTGGGGATCGACAAGTTAAGGCATGAAGTCCCAAGGTTTGGTTTGGTATATTTAGGGAAGGTATGAGCAGTTGTATGCCTCCTATAAAGACATTATTAGGCATTTAAAGATCTATTTTGAGGAAATCCTTAGTGACATTGTCTTGCTAGCTTGCTAGGCAGCTGTTTCTAGGAATTCATGTTAGTTGTGAGGTAGATAGAGAAGCCTACCAAATAAAAGAACGAGAATAAACAATGAATACAACCGATTGCGGCTATGAGTCGAGTGCCTCTAATGTCCTTAGCGAAGTTAAGGACATGATGAAGTACTACACCAATATGATTAGCGAATAGTATAGACAAATAGCTGTGGATGTCAGTTTCCTTAAGAAGCAGTAGAATTTGGTAGGGAGTCAACGCCCTAAAGAGGGTGCCCCCTCAAGATTCAACTGTAAGTGGTGTGGTGGCCAACATTTCCCCAGGAATTGTCCAAATGTCAAATGCGATATTTGCAGAAAGTTTAGCCACTTAGTTGTTACCTGTTGGACTAAGATCAGTTTCCTCCAACAAGGAAGTAAACAACCAGGTCCAGTTAATCATCGTGCACAAGGGAATAATCTCCAACAAGATATGGCCCTTACAAGGTAGTTAGGATAGATACAAATAAGTACACGACTTTACTAGCTGATCTACAGGGAGTGGGATTTAAGAATAAGGTTGATCTCAATAAGATTAAGCTTGATTATTTTTGAGTATGCTAACACGCTAAATGCATTGTAGGTCCATGTTGGGGTTGATCTGAGACATGCAAGAGAGCTTAAATTGGTTGATGGAGTAGTTAATCCCTTATTTGGAGCACCCATATCTAGAGCAAAGATATCATCAGGGGAAGCTTATCCGGTGGAGCAAGGGATACAAAGTGATTGAGTAAGAAGACGGTACGTTTGTGTGGGAGATCAAAGTTTTTTGCCATCACTACTTACAAATTTTGACATGCATCCCAATTGAGTTTAATGAAGAAGGTGGGATGGAGCCATTAGTTCATCCTCTAAATATGTTAAATTTTGACTATCATAATTATGAATAGGGGAGTTCTTGATGGCTAGTTGTGTAAATCCATTGTGGACATACACAATATAATTTGATGGAGCATCCAGGGGCCTTAATAAAAAAGGAAGCGTTGGAGTAGTTATCTAAGATCCTCGACGTAGAGTTACAATGAAATTAGCTGTTTATCTCAGGGTAGGACTCACTAACAACATGGCAGAGTATAAAGCCTTGATTATGGGATTGAATATTGCCAAGAAAGGTGGTATTCAGTGGTTGTTAGTAAAATGGGATTCCTAGTTGATCTTAAATCAACTAAATGAGATATGCATAGTTTGGAATCCCATCCTTCGCATGTATCGTCGAATTGCTATGACCCTACTTGATGAATTTGAGGGAGTCTCTCTTCAGCTGATCCCACGTTCTTGGAACCAATTTGCAGATTCCTTAGCAAATTTTACTTATGAAGAGGACCTCTTCTTCAATTGTGGTCCTAGTCCAAATGTTGCTATTGCCAATGAGACATGGCCTGGTCTCTTATGGGGAATTTTATCAGACCACGCGTTATATGGTAGGTGATGGCTAATATGGGTAATGCAAAGAGTGGCCGAGACCCATCTACCATTATTATCTTGGACCCATATGTTGATTAGATGACATGTTATGCATATGCCTCTTGCTATATCTACAAGAGGGATGGGTCACAACTTGATGAATTTAGTTTAGGGCTGAGAGCCCTATTTTTCCCTTAGAATAGAGCATAGTTTTGTATATCTGCCTTATTCCAAGGAGGGATGTGTAGGTGCTATTCTGTTTGATGTCATTAGGCCAAGAGGGCCATTTCCTTTAAGAGTTTGAATGTCTGCTTTCATTAGGCCAAGAGGGCCAATCAGTTTCTAGTGTCATGATCTATTTCTTTAGGCCAAGAGGGCCCTATATCTGTTTGGTGTAGGTACGTTTAATGGTTTTTTGTTCTAGTGATTGCATCATACAAGTTGATGAAGACACTGGAGGGCATCTTTGCTGCGGATGAGCTTCTTGTGGCCATTCCTAGTGGTTTCGTCCCTCTTTCCGGGTCTTTTCCCTTTTCCCTCAAGCAATTAATGATATATATGTACGTTAGGGGTACTTTCTTTTTGTTTGTTGGGGACTGGCGATCAAGGCATGAAGTCCCAGGTCTAGGTTATGTATGTATGTGGAAGGTCTGACTAGTCATTGCCTCTTGCAAAAGCATTGTCAGGCATTGCAAGACCTATATTAGACGGGAGTTCTAGTGCCCCTGTTTTGCTGACCTACTAGGCGATTGTTCTAGGAGTTCCTATTAGTGTGAGGTAGTTAGAAAAGCCTGCTAGAAAAAATGATGACACAACAAGAAAAACCCTAAATATCTGAAAGGATCTATATGAATATACAAAGGTGTGTAAAAAGGGGTTTTAAGCCCTATAAAAATAGAAAAAAGAAAGAATGGAAAATCCTTGAGCAGTTGTTCATTGCCTTGCGAAGGCCTGGTAGGTTCCTGGGGGCGAGTCAAGATCCCCGGGGCCGATGCCTTGTCTTCCTGGGGGTGGCATCTAGCTAAAAAGCAAAGAAAATAAGGACAATTGAAGCGAAAATAAAAGTGAGCATTAGAAAAGGATTAAGTATCACATTGCAAGGGCTTGGTAGGTTCTTGGGTATCAAGACAGGACCTAAGGCCGATGCCCTGTTCTTCTTGGGTCATTATGCTCATTTCCCTCCTTTTTACATGGCCGAATATGAAAAATAAAAGCCCAAAAGGAAAATGTGCTAAAAGACAATATTTCTTGATCAGGCTATAGGAGTCCTCGCCTAGTAGGAACTCCTCATTGAGTTGTCCTCAGTTAGGAAGGTAGTTCAAACCACCATTTAGGATGACCTTTTTGATAGTTTTTTCTAGTTTGGCTGTGTTGGAACAGTTGGGTAGTGACTAGCTTTAGCCTCTTTGTTAGATTATGCTCGGCCTACTCTTGTGGATTTCATGCCTTGGTTTTGACAAGGGGTAGGGTGAGCACTGTGCTGGGTTTTGTTGTGTGTATCTATGTTGTATCAACTTGATGCTCTTTGTGGTTGTGTTGATGTGCAGAGATCTGTTGTGGGATTCGATGGGTTGAGTCACCCTATCCCGTGGTCGCCAATGAGCGGTGATTTTTGACTCCAAGAAGTGCTTGAAATTTACCAAAAAATCCAAATTTCAAGGGAAAGATAGACTTCGTCGAAGGTGACAGCTGTGCAGTTAGTTTGATTTTAAGCGGCAAGTCAGAGATGGGTTTTGAAAGTGCCTCAAGATGATCCAACTGGTAGTTGCAGATTTTTCATAAATTTTTTGATTGGTTGTTGCTGGATTGGATCCCGGGAGATGCCAAGCAGTGGGGGACTTCAAGACGGATGCGCAAGATTTTTCGGACTACGAATTGGATGTCGGACGGCCAAAGATGGGCAAATGATCAAATTCAGTGTGAAGGGGGCCCAAGATGAGAAGCAAGAGGGTGTGACCCTTGGGGCCTCCCCTTGGGGGCCCAAAATTTGACGATTGGGGGGGGGGGGCAGCCATTTTTTTACGTGAAGAAGAAAAGAAGATGGAGGCAACGTCTGCTGGCGATGAATTTTGAGGAAGGGGGCACTATGGCACCTCCATGCAACTATACTATCTCATCTCATCAGCAAGATGCTTGACCTTTTCACTCTCCATTGCCACTCTCTACTCCTCCAATGATTGCCAAGATATGGAGAACAGAAATCAATCTTTCTCTCTCCTCCCTCTCTCTCCCCTCTATGGGTTGTTCATGTGCACTACCTTGAAGGAAGAATCGGGAAGGAGATTGAAGTAAATGATGATTGAGATTAATGGGGATGCTAAAGCTTGATGTGCAGCATGGAATTAAGAGCAATGGATGCTTTGTCCATTGGTCACGTAGTCACTTAATGCGTCTCGGGTTTCGTAGAAACACGATATGTCTATTTTTTATGAAGGAAATGAAGTTTTTTTGACATTTTATGATGGAAATGATGTTCTTATGTGATGAAAAATTGTTTGAGTGCTGGTTGCATCATGTTTAATTGCTGTCTATCAAAAAATTCTGATTTCATAATGATTTAGATGCGCTATTTAAATCCCCAAAAACTCGAAATGCGATTTTTAAGGATAAAATAATGGTTTTGTTGTTTCGGGTGGGTAAAATGTGTTCTTATGGGAAAAAATTGAAAGAAAATTAAATTTTAGTATGTTACAATAATTGATATAAGGAAAATAAAAAAATAAATGGTGATTATTATCAAATAAATGCTACAAAATAAGAAAAAATAGGGAAAAAATAGAAATTCACTTCATAAAAATAAGAAAAAATATAATGAGTGTTTGTGAATGTATGGTAGTGGAGGAGCATGATGTTTAACCTCAGTTTACCCTATCTCGTTGTCAAAGTTCGTGATTTATCACTTTTCATACATCAAAATATGACAAAATGAACACCTACATCTATGTAATGGAAGCACTACCTAAAAGTAGGAGGTGGGGTATTTGAATGATACGATTTGGGTGCTCTTTATTGCTGATTTTTCTGATGCATACCATGATATAGGGTTCCTTGTATTTTAATTAAGAGGATAGTAGCATGAGTGTTGTCTTGGTGCTATCCTTATATCGTCGCAACGAGTTAGTAAATGAGCAGTGGAAAGCCTGGTTGTGCACGACAGATTTCTGATTGAAAATTATGTTTGAGAACATTAGGATCATCCAGTTTTGCATGTGCATATTAACCATGGTATTGTAATATGAATAACTGGATGCATAGCACTTGTTTTCCGTTATGATGACCTACACTTGAGTGTGTGAGACAACCTAATCTATAGGCTAATTGATCGTTTTTGGGAATTGTTTGGTAAGTACATATGGTATCTCATGGAATATGTTCAAAATGAAAGAGTGGAGATTGTATCGCGTGTAATTTATGTTCGAGTGTCGCATCTTGGGGCCAATCCTCGAGGTGTACAGAAGAGTCACAGTGAAGCCGCGACAGTCCAACTGAGAGGTGCTTCCCTATGTTTGTGCTATGAGGTATCATGCCTACATGTTATGGGATCTCCCTTTGAGGAGAAGGGATGGTAAACGTTGGACTACGACCTAATACAAATGCAGAATTGACATTAGCATTTAGTGTAGAGTGAGTCTTAGATGCTCCTGGCCTGTGAGGCCATGTGGTGGAGGTGTCTATTGTGTGCATGAGGTTCACAATATAAAGCTAGAGACTATCACAAGGCCTCACTAAGTGTGCAAAGATTGTAGTGCACATGTTACATGAGGGTTACAAGGTTATGATTAGAGCATTAATGCAAGTACATACAAGACTTAAAGAAGTTGGTCTGAATAGTGGGAATGAAAAGACTGATGAGGCTTGTTTTTTTGATATTGAGTGTTGTCTTCTTCTTCTTCTTCATGGTCCTCTTCGTCTTTGACAGTTGTTAGGTAGGCCTTATGTGATATTTTCCCACCATAATTTTTTTAAAAATGTGCCTAGTTCTTTTACAAAAGTCACAAATAATTTCTTTCTTTCCTTTGTACTTATTGTTCATATAGAGCACCTATTCTTCTTTTGAAGTGCTTACTTCCTCTTTACCTTTGAGATTCTTCTCTTCCTGAAGGAGTGATGCTTTGATGTCTAACACTAGACTAATCCATGCGATTGTCCCTTTAGACTTAAATGATGCAAGACCTATATGTTATGATATGCAACTTTGAATTTGTCATATTAATTAGTGTGGTGGAGACATTACCAAATTCTGGAGGAAGACTCTTGAGCAATACTCCAATGCATATGTCTTCTTTTATTTTTAAGTTAATCCCTACAAGTTGAGTTAGTAGACTTTCCATATAATTAAGCTGAGTTACAAGGGACGTATTAGCCTTCATATCCAACCTAAAAAACTCAATCAACAATCCATATTTTGAGGATTTAGATTGGGCACCAAACAACCACATATTTAAGAATCTGGAAATTTTCATAATGTTTGGGAATTCCTAATGTGATTAATACTTGGACACATGGTCAAATCTTATCCCCTTACTTGAAGGTTAAGATTTCCCTAGATAGTACATAAGCAATCCCCTTAAGTAAGTGGAACTTTACTCCTTATTTGGAAGTGGAACTTTGGAGATTCCTAAATTCTCTAATATGGTATTAAACAGTGCGTCTAACTGTTCCCAAGTGGCATGAGATGTATCACATGTGTCTACATGGTGGATATAACTATCATCAAGCTTAAGCTTGATGATTTCTTGGGCTTTGTCATATTGTTTTGCCATACTACTACAAGAACAACATCTTTGGGTTTCCTCTCTTGGCCACTGGTTATTGACCAAAGGCCCTTCCTCACATTAGGATCAACTTGATCCTTGTCTACCAAGTGTGGAAGCCCATTTCTTTAAAAAGACATGATAGTGAATCTTTTCCCATAATAGATGGTAGAAGAAATAGCAAATCATCACCAAATTGAGATTAGACCAGCAAATGAGTTGCTTGGATGTGCCATGAAGCACTAATGAGTATCAAATGAGTTGCTTGGATGTGCCAAGAGGCATAAGTGCCAAGAAGCACTAATGAGTATCAAAAGATACTATGCTTGTTGAGCTTGATATTGAAGTTGAATCTTTTCCTCTTTAGTGATTTGATGTGGAAATATTGCTGAAACTTCAATGATATAGTGGATCAAAGTGGCAGTGGGTTGGTTGAATTGAGAGAAGTGAGAAAATAGAGTGAAAAAAGAGTTTTGGTGAAAATGGCTATTGCTACCCTTTAGGGTTTCTTGGGTGCCTGACTAGTTTTTTACTTATGTTAGCTTATAAAAGACTATTTGATCTCAAAATTTGTTAAGAGAAATACCATAGAATTACCTTCAAATCCCTAAGGTAAGTGGATTAATCGTGACACCTATAGATGATGCATGATGTACGACCAACAATATGTGTAGTTTAAATAGTGATAGGGAAAAAACACAATACTGGAGATAGGTGACCACAATGTCAAGCTTTGATGGGAGAAGCATTAGGAGTCAAAGGAGATATATCCAGAATATATATTGGGAAGATATTTCTTGATTGAAGAGATCTAGTTGCTCCAAGTGAGCAGAGTGCTATTGGCTATGGAGGTCAATAAGAGTAGAGTGAAGAGATGAAGTCATTAGCTAGAGCTAAGCTGACGAGAGGTTGTGGAGAGCTGGAGGAGTAGTGAGCTGAGCTAAACCATGCTTATCATGGCTCTGATACTAGACACACTGACTGTTACTCAAGATTGTCAGTGTTTAGCTATGGAGGACAAAAGTAAATGACAAGAAGCATGATGACTGAGACTAGACACACTGACTGTTACTCAAGTAATTTAGGTTTGAAGATTAATTGACTTGGTCTCATAAACACAATCAATCTTTAGTAGACATGGACAAGACTGAAAGTACAAAGTACAATAGCATTTTTCGTTCAAACGATAGTCAAGTACATTTCTTTATAGTTCCATGATGGTAGCACTTTCCCACACTACTGTGCCTATAGGATACAAGCAACTTCTCCTAGGTTGTTGCATGTCCCTTGCCACCCTACTGCTCCATAAAAAGAGTTTGTCTTAAGAGTGTGATTGCATAAATCTCAACATATCTATGGTCAAAAATTATACCAAATGGATGTGAAGAATGCCTTCTTGAATGGTACATTGAAGGAAGAGGTACACATGGATCAACTAGAAGGGTATGTTCATTATAAATATCCACATTGTGTGAACAAATTGAGAAAGGCATTGTATGGACTGAAGCACCAAGATCTTGGTGTGAGAGGATCAATAAATTCTTATGTAGCATGGGATTTCAACAAAGCATGGCCGATTATTCACACAAAAGATGGAATTTTGTTGTGGTCATCTATATTGATGATGCCATCATTACAAGTACTATAGAGAGAGAGATTGTTGAAGTAAAGCATGGGCTGCACAAGGAGTTTGACATTAAGGACCTTGTCCTATTGAGGTACTTTCTTGGAATTGAGGTGATTGACACTCCACACGAAGTTTGGTTAGTGCAGTGACAATACTCATTGGAGATTCTAGAGAGGCATGGAAAGAGTGGATGTAAGCCAGTGGATACACCATTGGATCAAAACAATAAAATGGTGGTGATAGATAGTATGTGGAAGATATCACTATGTTTAGGAAGATGGTTGGTAGCCTAATATACCTTACCATAACTAGACCTGGCTTGAGTTACTTAGTGGGAGTCATTAGTTAGTTTATGTAGAAACCATGCAAGTCACATTTGGATGCAGTAAGGAGAGTATTGAGATATGTGAAAAAGATAGTGAGTTTTGGCTTGATCTATGAGAAAGTGATCAAGCCTACATTTATTGGTTACACAGATGTAGACTGGGCTAAAATTATCATGGATAAGAGATCCGCTAGTGTCTATGCATTCTCATTTGGTTTAGCCATAGTAAGTTGGAGCAGCATTGTCTATCTAACACAGAAGTAGAGTATAGAGGTATTACATTGGCATCATGTGAACAAACATGGTTGGGATTGTTAGTATGTGATACGAGGATAGAGATATGGTATAGTTATCATGTATTGTGATAACATTAGCAATATTATGTTGGCAAATAATCCTATCTACCATGCAGGAATGAATTATATCGAAATACACTACCATTTCATTAGAGAGAATGTTATGGATGGAGAGGTAGGCTTGGTACATGTCAAAACCAACTACCAAGTGTTCAAAATGAGACACAGATAGAGGAGAGCAACAAAGAGCTAAGTCATGCTCACCTTCTTCTTCCATTATTCCATTGTTATTCTACACTTACTAAAGAGTAAGTCCTACACTAGGTTTCACTAACTATGACTAACTTTGGTTAGGTCACATCGACTAACCCAACTTATTAAATGTCCCACACTAGGTTTCACTAACTATGACTAACTTTGGTTAGGTCACACCGACGAACCCGACTTATTAAATGTCCCACACATGTACAATTGGACACAGCTAAGATATTGTCGGTGGTCACACACAAGATAATGAGCTTGAAGTCTCAACACTCCCCCTCAAGCTCAAGATAAAACGTATACACCAAGTAGCTATTAGAACCGACTGAACTTATCTTTACCCAAAGACTTGGTAAGATATTTGCTACTTACTCATTCGTCTTCACATGCATAAGATCCACTCTGCTTGCAAGAACCATCTCACGGATGAAATGGTAGTGTACCTCAACATGCTTCATTTTGGGATGGTAAACTAGGTTTGTTGCCAAAAGTACACTACTAAGGTTGTCATAGAATAAAGTCACTAGAGCATCCAGCTGTATATCCAAATTAGCCATCAACTTAAGAAACCATGCAATTTCACATGCTGCCAAAGCAGCACCCCTGTACTTTGCCTCAATACTAGACAATGCAATAGTTGGTTGCTTCTTGCTACTCCAACTTATCATCCCACTTCCAAAGTTGAAGGCATAACCACTCATAGACCTGCGATCATATAAGCATCCTACTCAATCTGCATCTGTGTAACCAATGAGTTTCAGGACCTTATCCTTCTCGTAGAACAGCATGCGATCTACAGTGGACTTTACATACCCCATAATCCATCTAACAGCATCCAAGTGTGGCTTCATGGTCTTCTGCATGAACTAACTTATGAGTCCAACAACATAACTCAAATTAGGAGTTGTGATGGTCAACTAGATCAAGCTTTCAGCCATCTACTTGTACATAGTGACATCATCAATTTTAGCTCCAGTATTATGTCTAACTTAACATTTTGATCTAAAGGTGTATTAAGAGGTTTACATTCAACCATGCTATATTTTTTTAGCATTTCCATGGCATAATGTTTTTGCATTAGCCATAAACCATTATTTGCCTTTATCATCTCAATACCCAAGACGAATTTCAGCTCACCTAAATCCTTTATATCAAATTCTGATTTCAGCATACTCATGACATTCTATATTCCAAAGTCATCATCGCCTATGATTATTAGATCATCCACATAAATAACCAGCACTACCAATCCTCAATCAGTCTTTTTCATGAACAGACTATGATCAGCCTTGCTAACCATAAAACCCAAACTCTGCAAGTAACTACTGATCCTTGCATGCCATGCTCTAGGAGCTTGTTTCAGCCCATACAAAGCTTTCTTCAGCCTTTATAGACATAATGCGAAAACTTAGGGTGCGCATACCCTTCAGATTGATCCATGTAAACATCCTCTTCCAAGTCACCATTGAGAAAAGTATTCTTAACATCCATTTGCTGCAATTTCCAACCTTTTGTGGTAGCCATGTTCGTATGGTTGCCATGTTGGCAACCATACGAACATGGTTGAAACTTTAAGCCATGTTGGCAACATGGCTGAAAATTTCTTCGTAGTCTCGACCATATTGCTAAGCATGTCCTTTGGTGATCAGCCTGACTTTGTACCTCTCTACATTGCCATCCAACTTGCATTTAATCTTATAAACCCATTTCCAGCCAATGGTCTTTTTCCCATTTGGCAGTGGAACAAGATTCCAAGTGGTATTTTAAGCCAAGGTAGCCATTTTCTCATAAATGGCTGTGCATAAATTCTTATCCATCACTGCTTCAGCATAAGTGTCAAGTTCCTTAACTTCCATAACCTTCATTATATAAGCATAATGCTTCGTAGAGTAACCACTGTAAGTCAGTCAATCCATAGGATACCTGTTGAGATGGCAAGCTCAACACGTGCAAACATTGATGATGGACCGCTTGGCAAGATGAGTCCGCACGTATACACTTAGCACATTGGTGGTCATTATGATACTCACATGGCCACTGACTTATCACTTATTATATTTAGTTTGTTACACCTATCTATAGCTGGCAAAGATATAGCGCCAATTGATTAGTGTAGTTGGTTATGTACTGTTTGACTTAGAAGGACACTTTCCTTTATGTTGTATCTTATCTATACTTTGTGTACATTGTATAGTGTGTGGTAGAAGAAGAAAAAATCAGCAAGAAAACGTTTTGGTCTCCATCTCTCTTCTTGTGTTCTTGAGTGAGCTTCCTCTTGTGTATACAGTGTATATTTGGCACATCTGCTCAAGCAAAGTCACCGACCACGCGATTCTTGACATGGTATCAGAGCCGCACCACTGAGAGATGCTGATTTTGAAGGCTAAAGTGAAGGAGAAGAAACAAGGTTTGAGCAAGCAAGCAATGGGTAAGACGCTCTCCCACTCTCCCACTCTCTCTCTTGGATAGTGCCTGTGCAGGCACCGGAAGCAGGGTAGATAAAAAATATTAGATTGCTGTGAGATTTGTGTCAAGATTGTGGGAGAGAAGGAAGGAGTCTCACTTGTAGCTTTCTCACTTACACAATGGGGGACTACACACAAAGGTGGAGGCTAAAAATAGTTTTCCTCTTCTTAGTTGTGTAAGCCAAAAGAACTCTCATACAAAGAAATAGAAGAACCCTATATATGGGTCTCAAATCAAACTTAACTAACTAAGGTGGCATACTAATTGAACCATGAACTAGAGTAGATAAGGATAGCTATCATCTAGCTATTATTCATAGGCGGTGTACCAACCGCATCTGCAACTAACAAGTCGGTGACATAAATGCACAACGGTCACCCTGGCATATCACGAGTGGAGCTCGATATCTCAACACTCCCCCTCAAGCTCAATCCCAATTCCTGCACACCAAGCAGGTCTTTGAACTTGCGCAACTTCTCTGCGCCCAATGCCTTCGTAAATATGTCAGCTACCTGATCCTCTGTGCTGACATAAACTAGATCAATAAGACCTAATAAAACCCTCTCCCACACATAGTGAGAACGCACCTCAATGTGCTTTGTTCTAGCATGGTATATTGGGTTATTTGCCAAGTGTATACTACTCATGTTGTCACAATAAATGACAACTGGCCCATCTGTAGGCTAATGCATATCATAAAGTAGCTTATGCAACCAAGCTACCTCACATGCAGCCATTGCTGCACCCCTGTACTCAGCCTCTGTGGACAAGGCAACTGTAGACTGTCTTTTGCTACTCCAAGTGACTGCAACACTCCCAAAAGAGAACACATATCCACTGGTAGATCGTCTATCAGAAATACTACCTGCCCAATCAGCATCAGTGTATCCATGTAACTGTATCTGAACCCCAGTCTCATAAAATAGTCCATCCTGCAATGTGGACTTCACATACCTGAATATACATCTAGCCGCATCCAAATGCGGTTTCCTTGGAGCCTACATAAACTGACTTACCAATCCAACATCATAGCTCAAATCTGGCCTGGTAATATTCATATAAATCAAACTTCCTACTATGCGTCTGTACATAGTAGGGTCTTTCAGAAGCTCACCTGCATCTGCGCTCAGCTTCACATTCTGCTCCAAAGGAACTAAAATAGGCTTACAGCTTGTCATCCCATATTTGGACAACATGTCCAATCCATACTACCTCTCCAAGAGCCGTATCCCACTTAGTGATCTGATCACCTCAATGCCCAAGAAATAACGCAGCTCTCCCAAATCCTTCATCTCAAACTTCTGCTTCAATAGCATTTTCACATGAAGGATATCTTCATCACTATCACCTGTGATAGTTAAATCATCAACATAAATGACTAGCAGCATAATACCTTTCTCTGTTTTTCTCACATAAAGTGAAAAATCTGCCTTGAAAATCTAAAAGCCAATAGTGACAAGATACTGTCCTATCTTATCAAACCATGCTCTAGGTGCTTGCTTCAAGCCATACAAGGCTTTCTTTATCCTGCAAACAAACTCAGGATGAACAGCATGCACATAACCTGGTGGCTGCTCCATATAGACCTCTTCTTGTAAATCACCATGCAAGAAGGCATTCTTTACATCCATCTGATGTAAAGACCATCCCTTTGATGTAGCCATAGCAATGACTGCTCTTACGGTTGCCATCCTTGCAACTGGACTGAATGTTTCTTCATAATCAATGCCATATGTTTGTGCATACCCCTTGACTACTAATCTTACCTTGTATCTGTTCACAAAACCATCTGCATTGTGCTTCACCTTATAAACCCACTTACAACCAATTGCATTCTTATCTTTAGGCAAAGGTACCAATTCCTATGTAGCATTTGCTTCCAAAGCATCCATTTCTTCATCCATGGCTTTCTCCCATTTTTCTTTTCCCATGGCTTGCTCAAAAGAAGTGGGTTCTGGTTCCTGTATCCCTTTGACTATATAGGCATAGTGAATGGCTGTAAATCCATCATATTTCAGCCTATCCACAGGATACCTATCTTTGGTAGACCTGCGCAAAGTAGGCTCACTTCCAGGTGCTCTCAAAACATCCCTGGTCTTTCTTACTCCAGGTGTAACAATAGAAGGAATACCCAACTCATCGTCAATGCTCTGTTCTGAGCCACTGGATTCACCATCCACATAAGAATGACCTGCATTCACATCAAACATGGGCTGATCTACCTTCTCTTTTCCTTTTCATGATACGTGCATATCACTATCTGCATTGCTTTGAGAAGATTCTCCTAATCTCAATCTTTCTGTCCATGGTAAAGAATGTGAACCACTGCTAGAGGACACTCAAGGTCCACTAATATCTTGTGACTGCTGCTGTGAATTTTGTGCAGCATTACCATTTTTTGCATCTACATTATCAATCACATTTACTGGTTTATACCAGCTACTCATCTCATCAAAAACAACATCTCTGCTCACTGTAAACTTACGAGTAGAAGGGTTATAGCATCTATACCCTTTCTGCTGTAGAGAGTAACCAATAAAGATACACTTATCAGCTTTTGGATCCAACTTGGATCTCAACTCATCTGGCACATGAACATAGGCAATGCAACAAAAAATTTTCAAATGAGAAATATCTGGTTTCCTACTAGTATACCTCTCCTCTGGAGTCATTCCATGTATTGCTACAGTGGGAGTCCTGTTCATTATGTAGACTGATGTAGCAACTGGCTCAGCCCAGTAAAAATCTGGTAGGTCTTTTTCATTGAGCATGGCATGAGATACCTCTCTAATATGCCTGTTTTTTCTTTCTGCAATTCCATTTTGCTGTGGGGTATGACTACATGAATATTGCTGCTTTATGCCATGCTCCTGCAAGAACTTTGCAAACTCATTTGAGAGGTACTCTCCCCCTCCATCTGACCTTAGGCATTTTATTTGCAGGACTATTTCTTTTTCAACCATATCTTTAAGAGTTTTGAAATGCCCAAAAACTTCACTTTTCTTTTTCATAAAATACACCCAAACTTTTCTGCTATAGTCATCAATAAAAGTGACAAAATAATGACAACCTCCAATAGATGCAGCTTTAGTAGTCATCAATAAAAGTGACAAACTTTTCTGCTATAAACACCATATTGGGGAATATGGGAATTTCTCATAAGTTTGGGACACATAGTCAAATATTTGGATTTTTCATAACTTGAACACTATAACTCCAAATTGAGCACTCTATAGCTCAATAGATTTCTTTTTTCAAGCGCTTTCCAATGATAGGTCACATCATATGGTTTTGAGAAACTTATGGGCATGTTATCCGAGTGCCACCTTTTTAGTATTCAAAAAATGGGAATTGGGAGATTCCCAAACTCACTAATATTGTGTTTATAGTCATCAATAAAAGTGACAAAATAATAACAGCCTCCAATAGATGCAGCTTTAGTAGTCCACACATCAGAGTGGATTAATTCCAATGGCTTCTTACTCTCTTGAACATGTCTAGGAAATGGTTTCCTTGCATGTTTTCCAAATTGACAGGCTTCGCATACCTTATGCATTTCTGCAACCTTGAATTTAGGCAATGCTGCAACAAGATTTTGGGCATGCATTGATTTAAGTCGATGTACATTAACATGAACAATGCGTTTATGCCAGATATCAATATTTGCAACTACATCGGTCCCATGTGTAAACATTGCTGCACTCAATTCAGACATGTCTACATCCAACGTAAACATTCTGCCCTTCTTCTTTCCTTTTGCTATCAAGCGACCTTTATTTTCATATCCTCAACAAAGTATCCATGAGGATTAAATTTGACCTGCAAGCCCTGCTCAACCATTTGACCAACAGAAACAAGATTCTTGGTGATATTCGGGACATGAAATACATCTGACAGGTATTTCTTTTTCCCATCCTGCATAGACAAAGGAAATTTTCCAATCTACACAATAGGATGTGCAGTATCATCACGAGTCTCCACAAATCCTGGTTTTTCCATTTTCCTTGCATCCTGCATCCATTCTGCATGACCTGTCATGTGGTTTGATGCACCTGAGTCAACATACCACACATCGTTGCTTTCTTCTACACTTGTCATAGAGTTGTGTCATGTGTTGCACCATAAACAAATGCTCATTTCTGTCATCACCCTGTCTACTAGAAGATGCATAATTTTCTTGTTGCAATTTTCCATTCATGATGTCATTCTGCTTTTTATAGCAGTCTTTAACCATATGACCCATTTTACCACAGTAGTAGCATTCAACATTGCTGTTTGCATTTTGGCCTCTTTGCCATCCACCACGACCTCTTTGGCTCCCCTTGCCTCTAGAGTTACCACGTCCTCCTCCATAGGACTGGTTTTCTTGAGTTTGCTGCATATTCTGATTTCTACCACGGCCTCCAGATCAGCCTCCTCTACCTCTGCCTCTACCTCTTCCAGCATTTGAGTAGAAGACAGTTTCTTTTGAAGTTCCTCTTGAAGAAGATGCACCACTATTTCTCTGCTCCTCAGAAAAGAAGAGCAATCAACTCCTCAAAATCAGAAATCTTTCACGGACGGAAATGGATGTTCGGAACTGTGTGTAATACTTTCCTAGACCATTCAAGGTCACGGAAACTAAATCATCATCTTCCACTGGCAACCCAATGAAAGCAAGTGCATCTGCAATCTTCTTCACCTTCATGTGGTAGTCATTGATGCTCATACTTTCTCTTTGCACATTGTGCAACTCTTGCTTGAGCTCATTTTCCTGGCTTGCATATTTGTGCTATACATTTTTGACAAAGTATCCCATGCCTCCTTTGGCGTACTTGCATCCTGAATATGCACAATCATAGAGTCTGAAATACTAATAGACAGCCAGTACATAACTTTTCTGGCTCTCTCATGCCATCCTTTCAATGCCTGCATTTGCTGTTGATTGGGAACATCAGGATGAACTGGTTTTTCTTCATTTCCTGCAACAAATTCCCAATATCCTTTTCCCATAAGGAAATTCATCATTCTAAACTTCCATGATTGGAAGTTGTTCTTGTCAAGCTTTTCAGTGACAATCTGTGAAAGAGAATCAGACGCCATTAAGAACACTACAAAAAATTCTGTCACTGTAAAAAGCACAGCTTCGGCCTCACAAGGGCAAATCTGCAAAACTGATGAAAGTGGTATTTGACCACACAGTCACTTCCTAGTGACGATTTTGCATCAATAGGCAACAAGGATGATTCTGTAACTCCCAATGTCTCTACACACAGGCATACGATGCAATTTCTACGGTAACTTTTCACCGACCTGTAGAATAGTGGTCGCATAGCATAAATAGGGCCTTTTCCTGAGTGCGTGCAAAAAAGTTCTGCCTCCAAAACAGGCCCCGAAATGACCTCGAATCAAAAAAACAGGGCAACCAAGGGCTAAAGGCCTTTCCCGCAGCATATACTGCCCTCTTGCTACACCGTGAAGGGCGTCTCAATCTGAGACAATGCACTCTTGTACTTTCCGGCTGTGCTATCTGCAGAGACTTGCTCCCAAAACAGAAAAATGAAAGCAACACTGGTCCTCTTACCAGAACACCGCGAACTTGGTTTGCTTTCTTGATCTCCTTACCACGAACCAGGCTCTGATACCATGTCAAGATTGTGGGAGAGAAGGAAGGAGTCTCACTTGTAGCTTTCTCACTTACACAATGGGGGAATACACACAAAGATGGAGGCTAAAAACAGTTTTCCTCTTCTTAGTTGTGTAAGCCAAAAGAACTCTCATACAAAGAAATAGAAGAACCCTATATATGGGTCTCAAACCAAACTCAACTAACTAAGGTGGCATACTAACTGAACCACGAACTAGAGTAGATAAGGATAGATGTCATCTAGCTATTATTCATGGGCGGTGTACCAACTGCATCTGCAACTAACAAGTCGGTGACATAAATGCACAATGGCCACCCTGGCATATCACAAGTGGAGCTTGATATCTCAACAATTTGGTGTGCAAGCAGAGCACTGTATATTCTGCAGACAAGCCCTTTAGGGCTTGCCCGCAGTTATTATGGGCGTCTGAGGCCGTTTCAGGCCCTGTTTTGCCCGCAGTTATTTTGGGCGTCTGAGGCCATTTTAGGCCCTGTTTTAGAGCCGCAAGGTTACGGACTGCAGTTTTAGGGTACACTATGATTTCGGTTATATTGACTAAAAGTGGGTGCATAGGTTACAGATTTCGAATTTGTAATTTTTGAGGTGTTTGTAGGAAGCAAACATAAGACTTATCTGCAAACATGTTGCAGATTACATGTACTATTGAGCAATCAATGAAAAAGGTTGCTTGGTGTATTGCTGTGCAGATGTTGTGAAAGATTACATAAGACTAGCTTGCTGTGTTGTATCCTTGTTTGTGATAATGGTAGAGAACAGTGGAGATCCCATTATTGAGAAGCTCGACAAGAATAACTACCCTTCATGGAAGTTCCGTGTGACGAACTTCCTCATTTGAAAGGGCCTTTATGAGTTTGTTTCAGGTGAAGAAAAGGAGCCAGAGCTAGGTATCCCTTCGACTACAGATGAATTAAGAGCATGGAAAAAATGGAATGCAAAAGACAAAAAGGTGATGTACTGGTTATCTGCAGCCATTGATAATACGATGTTGGGACATATTAGGATTACAGAAACTTCACATGCAGCTTGGACAATTTTTGAGAACATGCTTTCAGTAAAATACAAAGACACAAAAGATTCAACTCAAGCAAGAGTTGAATGCCTTGAAGAAAGGAAAAATGTCTGTCAATGAGTATGTATTAAAGGTGAGGAGCATTGCAGATGCTTTAGTAACGATTGATGCAATGCCTGATGATGATGATTTGGTTTCATCCACTTTGAGTGGCCTTAACAATGAGAAGGCATGAATATCATTTGTTACTTCAGTATATGTACGGAAGCCATTTCCAGATTTTGATCAGCTGATCTCTCATATTACCGAAGAGATCAATATGCAGGGTGATTCATCTGAAAGAAATGGTGAATAGGTCTAAGAATTTTACTCGAGTTCAAGAAGGGGACGTGATAGATCCTCTTCCAGAGGCCGTGGTATGGGACGTGCTGGCGATAACTAGAAAAATAGGTTCAATTAGCAATTAGGTGAAATGTAGGTTTCAGGAGGCCGAGGAAACTTTAGAGGTAGGGGGAGCTCTAGAGGAAGAGGTGGATGGCAAAATAGAGGTTCTAGAAATTCTACTATTGTTTGCCATTATTGTGGCAAAAGAGATCATATTGCAGCCAATTTTTATGCTAAGAAGGATAATATTCGCAGTGGTAAATTGCAATAAGGAAACTATGCATCGTCTTCATGACAGAATGAAGACAAAAATGAGTGTCTGTTTTTTATGCAGCATATGATGAATGCATTTACAGGAAAGGGGACACATGATTATGTATGGAATGTCAATTCAGGTGCATCTAATCATATGACCAGTCATGTTCAATGGTTTGGAGAGATGCAGGACTTACAAAATCCAAGTTATGTGCAGACGGGTGATGATTCCTGCCACCCAATTTTACGCATTGGAAAGATTTCCTTGTCCTTATATGATATCCAAACAAAGAGTTTGATTGATATATTACGTGTGCCATCAATTACAAAGAATCTAGTGTCTGCTGGCCAAATGGTAGAGCCTGGGTTACAGGTCCGATTCAATGCAAAAGGTTGTTTTGTAGAAGACTTTAATGATAAGTGCAAGTTGGTCACAAAAGGAAGTAGAGTTGGCCGAATGTTCACTTTAGATGCTAGAGTTCCTGCAATGGATGCTGCTATATATGCTAAAGGAAAAGGAGTAGTTGCAGATATTGAAATATGACATAAACATATTGGACATGCAAATGTGCAAAGGCTGAAATCAGTCCAAAGGATTGGTTACAGGGTTGCCTTCTTTTAGAGTTGCAGAATTGCATAAAGTCTATGAAGCATGCTAGTTTGGTAAGCAGGCAAGACAACCCTTCTTGCATGACAGAGAAGTGAGTAGAAAAATACTTGATGTAGTGCATACAGATGTTTGGGGGCCTACATAGAATGTATCTCTTGGTGGCAGCAAATACTTTGCCACATTTATTGATGACTATTCAAGGAAGTTATGGGTATACTTCATGAAGGAAAAGAGTGATGTGTTTGAGCACTTCAAATCTTTTAGGGTAGCTATTGAAATAGAAACATGCTTAAAAGTGAAGTGCTTGAGATCAAATGGAGGGGGAGAGTACCTCTCTAATGAGTTTAGTGGCTTCTTGAGGACTCATGGGATAAAGAGACAATTTACTTGCACGTATACCCCATAGCAAAATGGGGTTGCAGAAAGAAAAAATAGGCATATTGGAGAAGTCGCACGGGCATTAATGGCTGAAAAGAAAATGCTCAAACATTTTTGGTTTGAGGTTGTCCATACTGCTGTCTATATTATGAACAGAATCCCCATAGCTGCAGTTCATGGGATGACTCCTGAAGAATGCTTTACTGGCAAAAGCCTGATGTATCGCACTTGAAGGTATTTGGATGTGTTGCATATGTTCATGTGCTAGATGAGCTACGGAAGAAGCTTGATCCAAAGGCAAAAAAATGTATTTTTATTAGATACTCTTTAGAGCAGAAAGAGTATCGTTGTTATAATCCTGTCATAAGTGAGTTCAGAGTGAGCAGGGATGTTATCTTTGATGAGATGGGCAGTTGGTATGCACCTGATGTGGTGATGTATTAGATGATGATAATGATCAAGACAGCTATGTGCAGAAATAAAAACAAGAATCAAGAAGTCTTAGTGGACCAGAAATATCATATGGTACTATACCTACAGTGAGCCGTTGGTTTGGGAGACTAAGGAGTAGCCCCACATCTTCAGGTGGATCTATAAGTGTTGCAGGGAAGGACAAAGGAAAGAAGAAAGTGCTAGATGGTAATGATGCATCTACTAGTCATTTGGGATTTGATGGAGATTTTAGTGGTTTGGAGAGTTTGGATGATGAGCTTGGTATTCCTTTAGTTAGGACACCAGGTGTACAGAGAGCTCATAGTAATGTAAAGGCTCCATTGAGTGATTTGGTGGTACGCAGATCTAGCAGGGTCAGATATCCTATTAAAAGATTTGGTTTTGAAGGTTATGCAACTCACCAATATGCTTATATGGTGAAACTAGTTGAGGATGTTGAGCCCGCTTGTTTTGAGGATGCTGTTGGTCATGCTCATTGGGATGCAGCAATGGATGAGGAGATGGCTGCATTAGGAGGCAATAAGACTTGGGATTTGGTACCCTTACCTAAGGGTAAGAAAGCTATTGGCTGTAAGTGGGTTTACAAATTCAAGCATAATGCAGATGGTTCAGTTAGCATGTATAAAGCTAGGCTGGTTGCAAAAGGATATGCTCAAACATATGGCATAGATTATGAAGAGACACTCAGTCCAATTGCTAGGATGGCAATTGTCAGATGTGTGATTGCCTTGGCAGCAGCCAAAGGTTGGAGTTTGCAGCAAATGGATATTAAGAATGCCTTCTTGCATGGTGAATTGCAAGAAGAAGTGTATATGGAGCAGCCATCAGGTTATGAGGATTTAGAGCATCCCACATATGTGTGGAGGTTAAAGAAGGTGCTCTATGGGTTGAAGCAAGCACCTAGAGCATGGTCTGACAAGATTGGAGAGTCTCTTGTCAATATTGGATTTTGTATTTCTAATGCTGATCACTCACTTTATGTGAGAAAGGGAGATGTAGGTTTGGTCATCATAGTCATCTATGTGGATGACTTGATTATTACAGGTGACAGTGACAATGGGATTGCTAAAGTTGAGGATTCCTGAAGAAGAGGTTTGAGATGAAAGATTTGGGTGAGCTGAGATACTTTCTTGGTATTGAGATGATTAGATGTGATGATGATATATGGCTATCCCAAAGGCAGTATGGCTTGGATATGTTATCTAAGTATGGTATGATAGCATGTAAGTCTCTTTCAATACCATTGGAGCAAAATGTGAAGTTGAGTGTCAACTTTTGGGATGAGATAGAAGACCCTACTATGTTCAGGAGGATAGTAGGGAGTTTGATTTACATGACTATCACAAGGCCAGACTTGAGTTATGCTATTGTCCTTGTCAGTCAGTTTATGCATATGCCTAGAAAGCCTCATTTGGATGCTGTTAGACATATATTGAGATATGTGAAGTCTACTTTACATTATGGAATTTTTCATGAGGTAGGTAAGGACGTACATGTCTTTGGATACACAGATGCAAATTGGGCTGGTAGTATGTCAGACAGAAGATCTACTAGTGGATTCATGTTTTCCCTTGGTAGTGCAGTAATTACATGGAGCGGAAAAAAGAAACCTACAATTGCTTTATTGAGTACAAAGGTTGAGTATAGAGGTGCTGCTATGGTAGCATGCGAGGTGGTATGCATGCAAAAGTTATTAGGTGATTTGGATGTGCAGGGGGATGGTCCAATTGTTATTCATTCTAACAACATGAGTAGCATACAGTTAGTTAGGAATTAGTGTTCTATGCTAGGATAAAACACATTGAGGTGCACTACCACTTTGTGAGAGAGAAGGTACTTACATGAGAGATTGACTTAGTATATGTTAGCACATAGGATTAGATAGCTAACATTTCCACAAAGGCATTGGGTGCAGAAAAGCTTTGAAAGTTCGGAAGCTTACTTGGAGTTGCAGTGATAGAGTTGAGCTTGAGGGGGAGCATTGAGATGGCAAGCTCAACACGTGCGGACATTGATGATGGACCGCCTGACTAGATGAGTCAGCATATCTACACTTAGCACATTGGTGGTCATTATGACACTCACATGGCCACTGACTTATCACTTATTATATTTAGTTTGTTACACCTACCTACAATTGGCAAAGATATAGTGCCAGTCGATTAGTGTAGTCGGTTATGCATTGTTTGACTTAGAAGGCCACTTTCCTTTATGTTGTTCCTTATCTATACTTTGTGTACACTGTATAGTGTATGGTAGAAGAAGAAAAAATCAGCAAGAAAACGTTTTGGTCTCCATCTCTCTTCTTGTGTTCTTGAGTGAGTTTCCTCTTGTGTATACAGTGTGTGTTTGGCACAGCAGCTCAAGCAAAGTCCCCCACCACACAATTCTTGACAATACCTAACCCTTTGCGAGCATCTTTGAGCTATGGTACACTACTAGATTCCCCTCTCTCATGAGATGGAATGTACTTTCTTTGTCAAGTACTAGGCGTATACACCAAATTTTCTATGTCAAGACTATTAGCCGAGTCATAGCTTGAAGTCATCATGCCAGGTATATCATCAGAAAATTTTTCTTTTCCTTTGCTGTCCATCATGTCATATCTCCCCCTCACTAACATAGTGGTGTCAATGGATGGTGAGCTAGAGCTCTGCAATCTCCCTATCCATGGAGACACAGGGGATGAGAGAGTCGTAGTACTAGGACCTAGCAATATAGTACTTTGATGTGAACCACCTGTAGAAGCATGTGCAAAAGGCATGTCAGAAAGTACTACTATAGGTGATGCATACCAAGTAGCCAACTCATCAAATATAACATCCCTGCTCATAAGTGTCTCCTGAGTAGAGGGATCAAAACATTTGTGTGCCTTCTTTACTTGCACATAACCAATAAATGCATACTTATGTGCTTTCAGATCCATCTTCTTCCTCTTTTCATCAAGAATATGCACATAAGCAAGACAACCAAATACTTTCATGTGACTAACATCAGGCATGTAGCTATATAACTTTTGAAAGGGTGTCATATCATGAATTCCTGCACTAGGTGTCCTGTTTAAAATGTACATGGTTGTCATAATAGCCTCAGCCCAATAGTAAAGCGAAAGATTATTCTCATTCATCATAGCATAGAAAGCTTCCATCAATACCCTATTTTTTCGTTCAGCTACTTTATTCAGCTGTGGAGTGTAGCTGCATGTAAGCTGCCTACAAATACCATTTTCAACCAAAAAGACATGTAGTAATCAAATTCTTTTTCGACCTGCTTCTTGAACTACTGAAGAATAACAAAAACCTCATCCTTTTCTTTTAGTATATAAACCCAAGTATAGTGGCTAAAGTCATCTATCCCATAGATGCATTATGGGCTGGCCCCCACACATTAGAATGGACCAACTGCAAGGGTCTCATGCTATTGCGTACATGCTTGACAAAAGGCAATTATGATTGTTTACCAAATTGACAGGCATCACATACATTACCAAGATCAATGTAGATAAACTTTGGTAAGCCAGTAACAAGCTATCTCTTTTGCATCAATTGTAGCCACTGAATATTTACATGCCCCACGCTCTTATGCCATATTTCTAGGTCCTTGACTGTGCTTGAACCATGAGCAAAAATTGCTGATTTCAATTGTGGTAAAGTGGAATCTGATGTAAACATTCTACCATGTCTGTGACCACGAGTAATTAATTTACAGCCATTACCAAACTCTTCAATGAAGCAACCATGCTTGTTAAAATGGACCTACAAATTTTGCTTAGTCATTTGACCCACAGAAAATGAATTCTTCATAATAGATGGGACATGCAACACATCATTCAAGTTTTTCTTCTTGCCATTATGAATCACTAGAGGTACTATGCCTTTGTTCTCAATGTTATGCTATGTATCGTCGCCTGTGCATACATAGCCATTCTTGTCAGGCACCATATTTGTGAACTAGTCACCATGAGGTTTCATATGATTCGATGCTCCCGAATCAATATACCAAACATCATCTAAATTCGTCTTCTTAGCAACCATGTTTTGCACATAAGTCATGGCAAACAACTGATTTATAGAATCATCTTGTGTATGGCTGGATGATGCATAATGTCCATGCTACTTGCCCTTTTGATTGCCTTGCTTCTTCCAGTAGTCCTTGGCAATGTGTCCATACTTGTCATAGTAATGCCAATCCTTATCCTTGTTAGGATTGTTAGAGACACACTGTGGCTGCCAGGAGCCTCTGCTCCTAGAGCTAGATCTTCCCCTAGCTCTAAAATTGCCACCTTCTCATGCATTTGCATCCTACTGGGCATTACTGCCATAAGACACATTTTGTGGTGCTCCTCTGCCATGAGCAAATCCCCTACCATGACTACCACGACTGTGTTGATTCGAGTAAAAGACATCATCCTTACTCTTAGAGCTGTTAGAACCAATCCTAGTTTGACTTCCTCATGAATAAGCAATCCCACAAGCTCATTAAAATCGGGCATTTCAGCTCGCATAGATATGGAAGTATCAAAGGATTTATATTCAAGCCCCAAGCCATTTAATCATAAAACCATGGGTTCTTATTCTAGCAATGATCTAGTAGTAGTAGAGAAAGGAGATGCCCTGAAAGACTTAAAATTACCATGTGAATGCTTTGTGACAATAGATACCCTACTGATTACTGTTATTACAACAACATACACTATTCAATATCCAACTTCTAAGCATCAAGCAACTCCCATGATGTCATTGGGTTCACTCCCATTGAGTTTCTCTCTTATTTCAGCTTTCTCATGAGCTATGGAGGTCTCTCTAAGGGATCCAAAACTCAGTTACATGTGTTCTATTGTAGCCTTTCTGTTCTTTCACCACTTTTTTCTCTTTTTCTAGCCTCATGTTCCTCTCCCTAAAGTTTTGGCATGAGAAGCCTTAAAAAAAGTCACTTACTTCATTAACTTAGGCCATATGTACATAAACTTTCTCTTCCCAAATTGTGTGACACGACTCAGACAATCCACCTATTTTGACCTTACCATATGCACAAAAACTTCCTCTTCTCAAAATGTGTGACTTGACTCAAACATTTCACCTAATTTTGATCTTGGCATACTCACCACCTATCTTTTCATGCATTGGCAAGTAACTAGAGTGAGAAAATAATTATCAAATCCCACCTTTTACTATCATGTATGTAAACCATGGAAGAATTGAATATATGACTTGTTAGATGCTTTCATAGTATAGACAAAAAATCCTTTGACATGTTCTCCCCTCCAAACATGCACATCCTCCAGCATGTGCTAGAGTCTCAATCATTTGCAGATTCAGAGGCTTCACCATCCATCAACATGTCCTCTTCTTCCTCCTCTTCCATATTATCATGTGTAATACGTATATTCAGCTAATGTAGCTTGTATGTAGTAGACTCCTACCTATTAAAGAGCTTGATCCACTTCCCATCTATAGGAATCTTCATTGTTGTCCCATCAAATTCATTGAGTAAATAGGTAGCATTTTCATGTGTCTCTCTTACCACATAGGGACAAAACCATCATGCTAAAACTTTTCAAATATCGCTACACTCATTATCCAAACTGCTATCATAAATTAGCACCCAATCTCTCTCTTGTATGGCTCTTGGTCTAAGTCTATACCTCCTGTCAAACCTTTTCTTATTCTTAAGCCTCGCTACCCTCAACTTGACCACTACTATCTCAATGTAATCTGGTCTTCTTTCTAACTATCTAATATGCAATGCTAGCAATTCTTCTCTACTTAACCATGCTTTTTGTAGCAATACACTCCATGTAGTTGCCACCTCCTCTATGGGCATAACGGGCTTCTAACCATGCATTAATTCAACTACCATATAACTTGTTACAACAGTATATGTGGTTCTATCAACCCATAAAGCATAGGGTAGCAACTATGGCCACTTTTTTATATTTCCTCCACATGACTTTGCCAACGCATTAATATTAGGAAAATTACCTCTCTTGCTTTTTACCATTGCCCTTTGGATTGTAAGCTAAAGTTAGAGCAAGCTTAATCTACAATCGAAAGAAGGACTCTCACGCTTCGCATCTGACTCTCCTCTATTTGCTATGATTTTTCTCACATAGCCATATCGACAAAATATCACTTCCAAGAGAAATGTACACACTACTTGTGTAGTTTTCATCCGTAAAGCTATTCCTTTTTCTTGATTCATCAAATCTTCTCATGCTAGCACAAGATACCTTATCTGCCAAAGATGTGTGGGCATTGTAACTAAGTCTACTACCCATTTAGAGTGAAGAGATAATGGGTAAGTTGGCTACAATCCATCTCAATGCCTCACAAGTGAATACATGTGATAGGTAGCACAAGATTCCACAAAGTGAGCAATGTCTTTATACATTCCCTACCATCAATATCTATCTTTGATCTTTTTAAATGTATCCCACACATCCCTATGACCATCCCATAAGCTTTCATGAAACTTCTGAATAACATATACTTGTGTAGCTCTGTCACCAACAAGGACCCATTCTTAGCATGTTTCCATAAATAACCATCTTTTAAGAAAAAAACCATGTGCTTTTCTCTTTATCCTATTGAATTCCTCTTTTTTCCATTCTTCTATCTTTGTTAGAGTGCTAAGATATTGTCCAATTTTCAGCAAGTCACCTGTATATGAGTCTTTGAAGAACACCTCTACAATACTTATGTAGCATCCAAAATGCCTCCTCTTTGTTGTCCAAGCTACATTCATTGCTATAGTAATACTATGTACTATTGAATTTATTTTTATAATACTTTTCCCATCTAGTTCAATTTTTGTACTTATTGTATTTAATATTGTCTTTGCATTAATGACAATTCAACTTCCTCTTCCTTATCCATCATGCCATTTTCATCTTCATATTGTGCTCTTGACATTATGTTTTCCATTGAATTATTTCTCTCCGTAATATGCTAAATTTTAGGATTCAATGATTTTATATATGCAATCCACCATAACATGGCAATGTCCAATGTGACACAACTAGAAATTGTACTCAATACTAGCAAGAAATCGGTTTCAATGATTGACTAAATGAGCACCCATAAAATATTCCTTATCACATTTAAGGGCTATAACAGCCTCACAAAGCTCTCTTTTCACTTGAGGATATCATCATTGATGTACATTCAGCACTTTAGCACCAAACTTAATAGCACATCTCTATCCCTAATCATTATCCTATCCAATTGCCCATCCAATTCCAATTGGGCTTGTATCCAATGTGATGATTATTGGTTTGCCTTTTGAATAAGAAGATTTCCTTAAAGTTGGTATAGAATTTGAGAGCCTCTTCAATTTCTTCATAGCCTCCATGTGTTTTCTCTCCCAACTCTGCAACGATTGATAAAGAACATTGGCTACATGTACAAAAAGAAGAATTCGTATTAGGTAGAGCACACATGCTCCCAAGAATCTTCGAACTTCTAATACACTGATGCACACATCTTGTATTTTATCAACCCCATCTATCTTAGTTGGTGATGGCTTTCTATCATAAGGCCCACACATACAGCCTACAATCAAAACCTCCTCAACTCCAAAAATCGACTTCTAGCCTAAAAGAGTCAAGTGTACCTCTTCAAAATGAGGCAAGATATTTTCACAATCACTAATATGGTCTGCAACAAAGTGTCTACACCCATGAGCATCCAAATCATCATTCCTCTCATCCACTGAACATCCCTTAATCGAAACATCATCCAAGAAGGGCATAGTAAGCTACATAATCAAATCCCTAAGCACCTTATTTATTACATTCATCATGTGTGCAATCGAGTCATCACACCTTATGACAGAGTACACATTTGTACTAATCCTAAGTGTTCTTTATTGTCATGATGTCCCTACTTTCAATAGCCATTTGAAACTAATCATAGCCATAGTATAAGTCACTGAAAGAATAAATTGCTCTACCTGTGAAAGCCTCTACAAATTCATCCAGTGTCTTCATGCATATCTTCTCATTCAAGAGCTCCATCAACATAGGAAAATAAGATTTAGGTATCATAATGGGCCTCAAATTCCATGGCACATGTGACACTATGAAAATCACCAATTGGAGCTATAGTATTCGAGTCCACATAGCCTATTTTAGTCATATGAAATGGAAATAATTTCCCATTTTTGGCCAAAATATACATGAAACATTCTCTTTCAGTAGACAAGAGAAATGCCTCTCCACCAACTTTCAATTCCTTCAAATTTTTATCTATAAATTTATGCCCTCTATTCTTTGAATCACACAAGCTTAGTTGCTTTGCACATACCCTCACTCTACCCTCACTACCTAGTGGCAATGGTAACTATAATATATTTTGTTTCTACAATCACATTATCCCATTCTTTTAGTTGTAACCCTCCCTGTTGAGAAAATAGTACTATAGCTTCATACATATCTAAAGAATATACTAAAAGTACCTTATTTTCAACCTCATTTTTAGCATGTACAACTATTGAAATTTGAGGCATGGTGTCAGTAAAATTCAACCCTCAAATATGTAACATTTCCATGCAATAAAAGGTAGTTGGTTAGTTTGAAAGTTAGTTAGTCAATTAATAAGTTAGTAAGATTACTAACTAAAGACTAACTAAGGTAAAAACTAACTAACATTAATGACTAATAATTTTTATTTAATTAAAATTATGTTTTAAAATAAATCAAGAGTTGTAATCTGACATTTTTCTCAGATTGACAAGGAACATAGCCACCCTTCTCGGAAGATACAACGTGAACGAGACTTATGAGCCATATTAATCACTATTATTAATGTGCATAGTTTGGATGGTCCAAAAATATTAGATTTTTGGGTTAAAAAAACTAGTATATTTTATATATTATCCTAAAAATATAGAAATGAAAGTCATTTAAAAGAAAAGACAAGTGATGTTTTAGTTATTTTTGGAGATTTTATAAAAAGAAAAAAAAGAAAAGAAAAGTGACTAGCAAAATCGTGCGCGCCGTGATTGCAGTCTATAGGTAGTAGACATCACTTCAAATAGAGAAAAGAAGAAGGAGTGAACTGAGAGCTTTCTAACCAAGTGTCTTGGTGTCTTGGGGTTTTACCCCCCTTTTGGATTCAATGCAACCATTAGATTTATGATCTGAGCATCAGATCACCGAGTCTTCCAAGAGCCCCTCCACTCTTGTTCTCAGCCTTATCCCCTCCTCTCTAATTCATTATAAATATGAGGCATGGGGAGGCACAAGGGAGCATAAGGAGACCCTGAGAGGCTGCGAGAGAGAGGTAGAGATAAGGATACCCCTCCAAGAGATTGTGAGAGAGAGCTTGAGAGAGAGAGAGAGAGAGAGAGAGAGAGAGAGAGAGAGAGAGAGAGAGAGAGAGAGAGAGAGAGAGAGAGAGAGAGAGAGAGAGAGAGAGAGAGAGAGAGAGAGAGAGAGAGAGAGAGAGAGAGAGAGAGAGAGAGAGAGAGAGTTACCCTGAGAGGCTGCACAGTTCCCTCTATCTCAATCCTGGAAGATGACATTAGGGATAATTGCCTTGATTATGCTTGATTCTTAATTGGATTAATTAAGGAAGGATATTTTGCATGCGTGGATCATCTCCAAGATCGCACCATGGATTACCACGAGAGGGCACTGCTCGATTCACAAGCTGATAGAGCTGAGTGGTGAAAAGGCTAACCAGGGAAATGGCATCTCACTTCTAGACCGCTTGTGGGTTAGGTGGAGCTCTGGACACCCCTTGCTTGTCCAGAATGGAGTTGGAGATCCTATGAGCCCAACATCTAGGGCGTTGGAAGATCCTATTCCAGATAAAGGATGGAAAATTTGGTGCCATGTGATTTGGACCAGATACTTCTGTTGGACAGAAGGGATACAAAATTCCCCTGTATGGGCAAGAGACAAAGATTAACTCGAAGATAAATTAAGGAACTTGTTTGTCAAAAGGTTTGCTTGCTCTGTTTTCGTGTCTATGCTGTAAATTATGCGAACGAAACCTGTTCCCTAAAAGGCTTAATTAATGAAGCTAATTTTAAATGTTACAAATAAATGTGGTAGGACCTAATTAGAAAACTAAAGCTATCAAGAGAAGTGGGTGGGTGGAATCCCCGACGAGTTTGTCCTACGGCTGGGTGGTCCCAGAGAATTGGGAGGCTTCTTACAAGGTTTTACCGATGATGAATTTAGGTATTGTTAAGTTAGAATCTGATTCATGCCGTTTTAGGGGACCAGAATGGGACTATGCCCTACAGGCAGAGAGGTCGAGCGGCACATCCCTCTTGTTTCCCATTCTCTTTGAACCAAGTGTGGTATTGATCTGCTTCGGATTGGGTATCTCTATGTAAAGTAGGATGCCCAAAACCCGACTCTAGAATGCTATCAGGAGATATTGACAATTAGAAACCCAGATTTCAGGTCGATCCTAGTGGGTTCAATCGCAAATGTTCCGTTGTGAGGCAGACTCGGGAAACCCTAGGTGACAAACCTCGAAACATTCCATGGGAGTGCCAGGCGGCAACATTTAGATTCGTTTCTCGATGGACCGCTAAAATGTGCTTAGAAAGCCAATAGGCGGGCACGTTACAAAATAGATGTGTAATGCAATTATCTGTAGCCAAAACTCATGCATTTTTAGCTCTTTTTTAGCCCTATTAACATATTTCTTTTCGGCCCTATTCATGTTGATAATTCTCTTAAATAGCGTAGAACTACTTGCTATCCAAACATAAAAGTCAATAGTAAAAACATTTTTCCCTTTACTAGAGGACAAGAGCTTTTGGGAAGTAGCATTGCCATAGCCTCCCTATCGGGACAAAAAATGGGCCTAATACTAGCTCTAGGGCTCTATCCAGGCCTCCTATACTCTCCCAAACAACCCCATGACCTCGCAACTAGGAGTGTATAGACACTATGAATTGATTTATTAAAAGAACGTGTTTGTAGATACAATCTCTAGATTAAGTATTAAGAGGTACAATTGCATGGAGTAGTCCATCATTGCCTTATAATCGCAGTAAAGTTGTTAGTGAAAGAAAATCATGGAAAGAATGTTTGACTACACTCACAATGCTGATTTCATTTATTGTGCACTTAAATTCATCCACTTTGCATTGCATTACATTGACATGGTATAAAGAAAACTATCTCCTAGATACATAGCACTTGGTTTCAAACTATTAACCCATGATGAGTGTGAGGCTCCCTATGCTATAGGTTTAGTATAATCGTTTCCTTGGGACCTAATTTAGTGAGGAGTATACTATTTTCTTGAATGAGTATTATGAAGAGTGGACTTTGTGCATATGTGTTATATGTTGAGACATTGCATCTTGGAGCCAATCCCTAGGGTGTAGGAGAGCCATAGTGAGACCACAACGATAAGCTATGTGGGTGCTCCATTTGCTTGTGTTATGAGGTGCTAGCCCCTCATATGCTTGGGTACTCTCTTTGCTTGTAGTTGGGAAGGGCATCACGTTGGACGATGATTATATCAATGGGTGTTAGGAATTGGGTTGCCCTCTTATATTTATCAATGGAGTGCGAGACAGAGGGGGGATTGAGTGTGATTGATTTTCCCCTTCATCAATTGAGAGGTGAGGTGTGAGGGACGTTACGAAAGTAGCATGAGGTACATTTCTGTTTCCCTATGCACACATGGGATGGACCTCTGCCATCACCATATGACACGCCACTCTGTTCTGTGTATGACATTGCAAGGCTCCTTGGCATGCCTTCTCACATCTATGCTAGATGGATTGGGAGACTCATATGCATGATCAATTGTGCACGCTAGCATACTTCCTCTACATTATTCCCCTTGTGGATTTCTTAATTAGGTGCACGATATGGGCTCTTCTTCCTCCCTCTCTGAGTGATGTGAGCCATGGGGAGAGCGACTGATCTATCATATTCTTTAACATCAATAACTTAACCATTTTTCATCAACATCGTTACTTGCCTGGGTGCTACTACATAGTCCCTACCATGCTAGATGGGTGCTGTGGCAAGTCGTGGTACCTCCTGCAGATGACTTCAACTCCCTACGTATCGATGATTCACAACAATCACTTGAAAAGGCCAAGTGTTTCTAACCCTACCTTTTGCATTTATTTATGTGTGTGACATGTCTTACTTGTGGAGATGCAAGGGTATAGGTTATGGTCAAGTACTGGGCCTCTGCTGATTAGACAAACCGATCCGTTCACATTTTAAGTGTGGAGACGTATCCCTACATATCTTATTTGCATATATTCATGAGCACCCTACTCTTTGATCCTTAAATACTATCATATTTCATTTATACAGTGTTGAGGTCCCTTCCTCACCCACCCACCCTATTCTACCCCATTTTTGGGGTTTTTCTTGGCCCTTTTGCATTTTTTTCCATTTTGTTAATCTTCCATGTGAATGCACCCTACGTTCATTGAAATTGGAATCTCACCTTATAGTCATTTTTGTCCCTTTAAAATGGCCACTTTTTCTTTTTATTTCCCTTTATTTTGAGCAATGGCTAATCAATTATTAAAATTTGAAGAAATTTATGTGAATTGGATGTGTTTCCATGTGAATGTGTCTTTCTTGCACTAGAATTGCAATTTGACATGATAGCCTTGATCTTACCTTTCTCCTAGATAAATTTCCTTTTTATAACCATTTTTTCAATGCACAAATTGGCCGTTATTTATTTTTTGCATGTTTGTGGGTTTATTTTTACATACTTTTTGCATTTTTTCCATGTAAGCACACTCTTTTTTCATCAAAATGACATCTTGCTTAGACAGCCTCAAGTTCTTGGTCCCCCTATACATTTTTCCTTTTTATTAATTTTTAATTGTGTTTTTAAATGTATTTTTTGATCTTTCTCCCTGTGAATGCACCTTTCTTATGCTAGAATCATGTTTTGACATGGCAGCCCTGCCAAACAATGCTCCCTTGATTTTTTTTTTTCCGCCCCTTGTTTTGCCCAACACTTTGCCTCAAACTTAATTTTTGTTTTGATTTTCGTGTGTGTTTTTATAGTGTTCTCCATGCGAACATCCCTGTTTGTCATCACGAGCATATTTCAATCCCGTCTTGTCAAACCAAACATTTTTCCTTCTCGCTGCATTTCATTTTGACCTTCTGGTTTTTTGTTTATTAACTTTCAATTACGTTCTCGGGTCCTCTTTTTACTCTTTTTCTATGTGAACATGTCCTATTCTTGTTGGAATTGTGCTTTGACTTGGCAACCTTGTGGGGCACCTTTTCTTAGACATTTTTTCTTATTTTTGCACTCCATTCCAATTAAAGAAAAATTTCATTATTACTTTTTGATTGTGTTTTGTGAGTATTTTTATCATTTTTGCTATGTAATCGCCCCCTCTTTCTATCGAATCCATGTTTTGACTTGATGGCCCTATCCATCTTCTCAATCTTGACATTTTCCCTTTTCTTTGCATTCTATTTTGGCCCATGGATTGTCTGTTATTAATTTTTAGATCCCAGTTTTGGGTGCATATTTTTTATTTTTTTCATGTGACTGCCTGTTTCTCTTATCGAACATTGTGTTCATGTCATCTTAGCCATTCCCCTTGTTGCCTTGCCCCTTTTTGTTTTTTATTGCATATATTTTGATTTTTTTGGGGATGAATTTTTGACCCATTGCCCTCACATGTTGTGTGAACGCATAGTTTTTCCCTGCTAACTTGCGAGTGTGTCCGCCGCATTGTGTCCACCCCATGCGTACTTTCCCTCGTGCTCTCAACTCCCAATAGTGCAAATCTTTTTACCCTCTCCCCGTGATGGTGCGCAAGATGGGGGCAGCTATTCTTCTTATACTTATATTTTTAAAATAAAAAAAACATTTAAAAATCCCTCCCCTCACGATGGTTACCACCCCCTTTGTTTCTCTCTCTCTCTCTCTCTCTTCTTGATTTTTCTTTCTCCTCTTCTCTCTTCTCTCTCCTCCCCCTGTCTCTCTCTCTCTCCCCACCATCCCTCCTCCCCCTCGCTTCTTCCCTCTCCTCCCCCTCTCTCTCTACGCCATTCCTCCTCTCCCTCCCTTCTTCTTTCTTCTTCTCAGCTCTCCCCTCTTCTCTCCTCTCACTCCTCCCCTTCCTCCTCTTCCACCCCGTCGCCACCTCCCTCCTCACCTTTGCGGTTGCCCGCCACCCCTTTGTCGCCACGTGCAACCCCCCCGGGCCTCCTTGCTCACCTGCCGCACCACCTCCCCTTGTCATCCTCCTCACCTCGACTACCTTCTCCTCACCTTTGGCCCAACCCATGTGCTTTCGCCTCCACATGCCCCGCCTCTACCCCACCTCCTTCCACCTTCCGTGTGCCTTCTCCTTGCCATCTACCCCACCTCCTTTCACCTTCCGCCTCTACCCCGCCTCTACCCCACCTCCTTCCACCTTCTGTGTGCCTTCTCCTTGCCATCTACCACCCCACAAACTTTCGCCTCCTCACGCTCGCCTTATTCGCCCCCTGTAGGCCCAATTGGACTCCCCTCCATCCCATTATTATCCCCCCGCCCACCCACCCCCACCGTCCCCATTTCCCCCACTGCTTGCACACCTCCTTTCCCACCCCCCTCACCCGCTCCCTTATTTGGCCCCCAACCCATTTTCTACCCTCCCACCCACATTTTTGACCCCCCACCCCCATTTTGAACCCCGTGCTCGATGTTGACTTACCTCCTACCCCATCCCCTATCCCCACCACGTGCAACCACCCAACCCAACCACCGCCTAAACACCTTGGTTCTTCTGACCGCATCACACTCCTTGCCTTTTTTCTTTGGTTCTCTTTCGTATCCGCCCCCTCCCTAGTGGCCATTTAGGTGCATGAATCCGAATTACTCTACCCTGATGAAAATAGAGTTGTTGAAGCTCCTAGAAGCCTAGGCTATCTATCTAGTGGCCAATAGTGAATGGGTTTCACCCATTGTGGTCATACCTAAGAATAATGGAATTTTGTAGATATGTATGGGCTTTCAAAATCTGAATTCCGAAACAAAGAAAGATCATTTCCCTATCCCCTTCATTGACCAACTATTAGAGATAGTGGGAGGCCATGAATTCTATTCCTTACTAAATGGTTTTAATGGATACAATTAGATGCAGTTTGCAGAAGAAGACCAACTTCATAAAGAACAGGATACCCATGCATACAAAGTGATGCCATTTGGGCTTGATAACACCCTTGCTATCTTTTAGTGAGTTATAATGGCAGCATTCAAAAATCATCTACATGATTTCATTGAGGTATATCTAGATGATTTCTATGTCTTTAGCTGCTCTATAATCATTGGGGATACTTGGAGCAGTGTTTTGATGGATACTGGAAATATGGGATCTCCCTTAACCCCAACAAATGCATCTTGGGAGTCTCTTCAAGAGTCCTTTTTAAGTCACATTGTCTCTGCATAGGAAATAGCAGTAGACTCTACCAAGATTGTAGCTCTAATAGCACCATCCAACCTCAAACAATTGAGGGGATGTCTTGGCCATGTGGACTATTACAAGTGGTTTATTGCACATTTTGCAACAAAGGAAACCCTCTTGCACAAGCTCTTGAGGAAAGATATAGAGTTCATTTGGACAAATAACTATGAAGAAGCCTCTAATACTTTGAATTAGTACCTAATTGAAGCACCCATCTTGCAACCCCCTGAGATTGGATGAAGGAGTTTCATGTTCATATTGATGCATTTTTAGAAGGTTTAGATGAATCTTATACCAGAAAGGCCCCTCCAAGTTGGATTAGCCCATCTATATGCAAGCTGTAAGGTCATTGATTGGGAGAGGAACTACAGAGTGACTCAGTTAGAGTGCCTTGCAATGGCATTTGCCTTGGAGAAATTTCAAAACTACCTACTGTCATGAGCACACTTCAAGTTTTATGTGGATCATGAGGCACTATCCTTCTTGATGAATAAAGTTGATGTGAAAGATAGAATGATGTGATGGGTGCTCCTATTCTAGGAGTTTGAGTTTGAATGGTTAATAAGCCCAATCAGTCCCATGCACTAGTCGATCATCTATCATGGATCCTCAAACTGAAGAAGAGGAGTAAGATGATCCGGATCTCCCTAATGATTCCATGTTTTTGGTCGAAACAGTAACACCATGGTATGTAGACATTGCTAACCTCCTAGCTACAAAATAGTACTCCTTGGGCATCTCTAGCAGAGAGAAGAATAAGCTTTTGTTGAAACCAACCCCCTACATATTGCTAGGCAGCACTTTGTACAAGAAAGGCAAAGATGAAGTGCTATGGAGATGTGTTGTAGGAGATGAGGTAGGGATAGTACTGAAAGCATGCCATGATGAGCCTTGTGGCAAATACTTTGTGGGAGAAGTGACAACCACAAAGGCTCTGCTCATAAGTTATTGGTGGCCTACATTGCATAAGGATGCCTACAACTACTATAAGAGCTGTGATGCCTGTTAACAAATGGGGAAGCCCACCAAATCCAATGCCATCCCACTACAGCCTATCCTTTCCCTAAAGCCATTTGAGAAGTGGGGCATTGACTTCGTGGATCCAATCAACCCTCCAACCAGAAGGACGTAGAACCAATATATCTTGGTATATATGGACTATGTGATGAAGCGGTGTTGTCGGGACCTAAAATGGGTCCGACATTGGCTCTCTAGCACTAGCTGGGACCTCTAAGATACACAAGATACCCCGCACGGCCTCGCGCCAGGAGCATCTAAGGTTCACACTACACTAAAGTCTAATATCGATTTTGCGCTTGTAATAGGACACAGTCCAATGTTTACCTTCCCTTCTCCTCAGAGGGAGATCCCATAACATATAGGTATAATACCACGTATCACATACACAGGAGGTAACCTCTCGGTTGAAACACCGTGGCCTCACTGCAGCTCTCCTACATCAAGGGGATTGGCCCTAAGATGCACTGCTTCAACATATAAGATGCATGATACATAGTCCACTCTTTGATTTATCAAATGATCCAGGAGTTCATATTTCCTTACTGAATTTATCCCAAGGAACCGCTCATCTAACCTACAGCAAAGAACATCCTCACACTCTCAGCGTTGGTCAATGTTTAGCATACAGGTGCTATGCATCTAGGATTTTATACCATGTGGCATGCAAAATGAAAAAGTGGATGCTTATTTTGCACAAAAATTTATCATTAAAAATCAGCAAAGTGGAGTGTAAAAATCAGCCCTTCAATGATTTTCAATTTATGCGTTGTTGCTGTGTTGCTAGAGACTAGCATCGAGTTACCTCGTGCTACTAGCCTCTTTAGACTTAAATTATTATCATCCTATATGACGTGCACAAACAAAAGATCAAACTTTACTTCATTTTCCACACTCAAACGCTTCCACACCCCTTTTTTCTCCCCTACCGCTTATGTGTTGGATTGTTGCATAGGTGTAGGGTTTTATTTTTTAATCATTTTCAATGTATAAAGCAATAAAAACACACTAAAACATACAAAAAAGAGTGAGTTGAGGCTATACCTCATGCCTCAACCTTAGAAAATATGCACAGACATTATCCATATTTTCCCCTTATTTTTTGAAGCACAAAAACCCATTTTTTTCAAATTTTTGCTATTTTTTACTATTTATTTATGCATAAAAATAGGTTATTTTCTGATCTATGCTTAGTGATTGATTATGGCAACTGAGAAATGTTTTTTATCATAATTTTATTCCATGCGCATCCCTTTTCCCCACCCGAAACCAACAAAATCTACATTTTTACTCTAAGAAGCCGCTTTTCAGGTTGTAATGTGCAAGCAAGGCTCAAATAAATTTCCAGCCCATGTGCACATTTTTTTCCCACTCAAAACTAATAAAATCTTCATTTTTCCTTTGTAAAATGCAGTTTTTGGATTTTAAAAAATTATTTTTGGCATTATGGCATTATGTATTCTGATTTTTTCTGACATAGAATCATCAAACATACATTAAACAACATTCCTACCAATTTTCATCCAATATGAACATCATTTGGCCAACCAAACCTAAAAAAGAAACATTTTTTCCCTTTATAAAATAGAATTATCAAAATTTTTATGGTTGCGAGTTTTTAAAATCGGATTTGGGATAGCAAAATAGTCCACCATTAATGCTCAACCCGTCCGTCTCCAATCATCCATCTCTAGCCGCTCAAGTTGACTCAGAAGCGATCCGGTACCACGCCAGACAAGCATTCACCACCCGAGCTTCATCTCCTTCACACATAGGAACTGCCCTTTGCACGAGAGAGAGGGAGGAGAGAGAAAGACTACATTCTCAACAGATAATCTAGGCAACCATTGGAGGAGCGAAGGGCGATGATACGGAGCGAAGAAACAAGGTAGATCACTGATGCAATTGGTAAGGGGGGTTGTTCTTCAATCCCACCCTTCAGTTTTTTTGATGGAGGAGGGGAGTATGTCGCCGTTTTACTACGCTCATAGGAAAAAAATGGCCGCCCCATGTAATCTATTTTTTTTGGGGTGGGAGACTCGAAGGGTCTCACCCCTTCCCTCTAAGTCCATTTACATTTGGCTCTCTTTTGGTTCTCCGCTTCAAGCACTCCCATTTCCGCGTCCGGCCTCCAATTTGACTCCCGAAAATTACTACATGTCCATCTCGAAGTCCCCCACTACCGGGCATTTCTTGAAGTCTCATCTGACATCTCAAGAAATTATGAAAGTTCTACAACCGTCACTTGATGAGTCTTCTAAGTGGTTTCGGAGCCCATCGGCTGCTTGCTGCTTAAAATCGACCCAATTGCCTATGTCGCCTTCGATGGAATCTAATTTTCCCTTGAAATTTGTTTTTTTTTGGCAAAATTTAAGCACTTTTATGGGGCAAAAATCCACCACTCATTGGCAACCACAGGATAGGGCAGCTCAGCTTGTCGAATCCCATGAACAGATTTGCACATGCATAATCATAAAGAGCATCAAGCTGATACAGTAAATACACAACAAAACACATCACATCTCTCACCCTACCCCCGACAAAACCAAGGCATGAAATCCACAAGGAGTAGGCCTAGCACAATTTGACAGCAAGCTCAAAGCTAGTCACTAACCGACAACTCCAACATGGCCAAGCTAAAAATAACTATTAGTTCTAGAATACCTAACTCCTCAATTGAAATTCCCAAGATGCACTTCCAAAGTGGCCTCTCTTGGTGCATTGTGTCCTGTGCTTCGATAGTTGTGTCTGACCTCTACAAGCAGATGATCTCTTCTACATGCAATTCAAGTTCTTGATTTGTTGCCTATCTCCTTGGGTATGCCTCTTCATCGGTTGACACTATTTGACATCATCGACAAGATAAAGTTTCTCTTCATCAATAACCCCTGAGTAATATGAGCCTCCATCGTAAACTGGATGGGGATGTACATATGGGTTGCCCTTTGTATCTATCAACAAAGAGTGAGACAGAGGGGGGATGACTGTGAGTGGTTTTTCCTTCAATCAACTTTGAGAAATGAGGATCGAGAGAGATTATGACACTGGAACTAGATACATTTTCTTTTCCCTATGCACATATGGGATGGCCTTCGCCATCACCACAAGACACGTTACTCTGCTCAATGCATTGCAATACAAGGATCTATGGCCTTCCTTCTCGCATCTATGCCAAATGGATTGGGATGAACTAATACACCATCAACTGTGCATGCTAATATACTCTCTTTGCACCCTTCCTCTTGTTGATTTGTCAATCGGGTGTGTAAGATATGGGTTATCTTCCTTCCTCTTTGATGAGTGATGTGAGCCATAGGGTGAGAGACTGATCTATCATTCTCAAATGAGCACATGTTGAGTTGAGTGTTGTATTCTTTTTCATCAATAACTTATTGGCTCTTCATCAACAATGCTACCTCCTTGGGTATTGCTGCATGGTTCTTAACATGATCGACACATGCTACATCGAGTTGTGGTATCTCCTACAAATGACTTTGACACCTAGTGGGTTGACACGATGGTCCACCTCAACCTACTGAATGGGCCAAGTGTTCCTAACCCTACCTCTTGTGTGTATATATATATGTGTCATATCTTAACTGTAGGGATGTAAGGGTTCAGTCTATTGTCACAAGTTAGGCCCCTATTGATTAACAAAACTAGTTCAAAAAGTCTTAATAAGTCCCTTCTCCATTGACCCCTCATGTTTCATCCCGTACCTAGGGTCTTCACTTTGCAATGTGGCCATTTCTCTCTTTTTCTTGTCTTTCTATGTGAATGTATCCTTGCTTTACCAAAGTTGCACTTTAATGCTAAAATCCTATTTGTCCCTTCAAGCTGGACATTTTTCCCTTTTACAAATCCATATTTTGACTCACCATTCATTGATTATTTATTTTTGAATCCTTTTACACTCTATGAATGTATTTCTATATGAATGCATACTATGTTTACCAAATCTAAAATATGATCTTATAGTCATATTTGTCCCTTTGAACTAGACACTTTTCCCTTTTATCGTCCTTGTTTCTAAGTGATGCTTCATGAGTTATTAAATTTTAAAGATTTTTTTGCAAATTAGACATGTTTCCATATGCACGCATTTTTTGCACCAAAATTGCCATTTGGTCTTATAGCCCCCATCCTCCCCTTACCCTAGATATATTTTTCTTTTTACTACCTATTAATCCGATGCATAGATTAATCATTATTAATTATTGTATATTTTCATATATTTTTTTGTTAGTATTCTTACGATTTGTCCTTGTGAATGCCCTTGTTTCTTATCAAACTATTGTTTCAATTTAATAGCCATGTGTGTCTAGTCCAATTGGACACTTTTTCTTTTTACTACACTTCATTTCAATGAATGAATTTTTTGATATTAATTTTTGATCATGTTTTCAAGTGCATTTTTTACCATTTTTCTATGTGAACATATATTTTTCACCCCAAAGATGTCATTCTTGTTGTCCATCCTATTCGCTCGATCGTTGTGTCTACTTTTTCCTTTTGTCACATGTCAATCCAATGCCTAAATTTTTTTAAATTAAATTTTTTGTGACTTTTGTTAAGAATTGTGTGGTGGGGGGACTTGCTTGAGCTGGTGTGCCAAACACACATTGTATACGCAAGAGGAAGCTCACTCAAGAACACAAGAAGAGAGATGGAGGCCAAAACATTTTCTTGGTGGTTTCTTCTTCTCCTTCCAGATACAATACAAGGTACACACAAAGTATAGATAAGATACAATATAAAGGAAAGTGGAAATAGTGCATAAGTGACTATACTAATTGACATGCGCTATATCTAGGCCAGCTGTAGGTAGGTGTAATAAACTAAATATAATAAGTGATAAGTTAGTGGCCATGTGAGGTTCATAATGACCACCGACGTTTTAAGTGTAGACGTGCAGACCCATCTAGCCAGGTGGTGCATCATCAATGTCTGCACATGTTGAGCTTGCCATCTCAACACTCCCTCTCAAGCTCAATTCTATCTTTGTAACTTCAAGTAAGCTTCAAAACTTTCGAAGCTTCTCTACACCCAATGACTTTGTGAAAATGTCACCTATGTGCTGACACAAGTCAATCTCTCCTACAAGTACATTCTCTCTCACAATTTAGTGGTAGTGCATCTCAATGTGTTTTATCCTAGCATGGAACACTGGGTTCCTAGCTCGCTGTATGTTGCTCATGTTGTCATAGTGAATGACAATTGGACCATCTCCCTGCACATCAAAATCACCTAATAACTTTTGCTGTCATACCATCTCACATGCTGCCATAGCAAAACCTCTATACTCAATAAAGCAACTATAGGTTGCTTTTTGTTTCTCCATGTAACTGTTGCACTACCAAGGGAAAACATGAAGCCACTGGTAGATCTTATGTCTAAAATGCTACTAGTCCAATCTACATATGTGTATCCAAACACCTGTACATCCTTACCTACCTCATAAAAAAGTCCATAATGTAAAGTGGACTTCACATACCTCAATATGTATCTAATTGCATCCAAATGAGGCTTTCTAGGCATCTGCATAAATTGACTCACAAGGCCAATAGTATAGCTTAAGTTTGACCTTGTGATACTCATGTAAATCACACTCCCTACTATCCTCTTGAACATAGTAGGGTCTTCTTTCTCATCCCAATGTTAGCACTATCATCACACTCTGTTGAGATGACAAGCTCAACACATGCAGACATTGATGATGGACCGCCTGGTTAGATGGATCCACACGTCTACACTTAGCACGTTGGTGGTCATTATGACTCTCACATGGCCACTGACTCATTACTTATTATATTCAGGTTGTTACACCTATTTACAGCTGGCATAGTTATAGAGCCAGTCGACTAGTGTAGTCAGTTATGCATTGTTTGACTTAGTAGGCCACTTTCCTTTATGTTGTATCTTATCTATACTTTGTGTACATTGTAAAGTGTGTGGAAGAAGAAGAAGAAATCAACAAAATATGGATCATCGATGACTGTGAAGGGGTTTAGCTTTTATAGCCCGTGAAGGCGGTTAGGTTGGCATGACCGACCTACCATATGAGCCTCCACTAGTCGGCTAGGGAATATTCCAAGGAATATTTCCTTTACGATCGGGCCGAGTGTGCTGCCCCCGGAACCCCGCCAGAGGGGGGCCACTTTTGCAGCCCTCGGACCCCAAAATAGGGGCCCCTTGTAACTCCCTTACCCTGCAACTCGATGCAATGTGCCTCGAGTTGCTACCAGCTTAACTACTCAGTCCAACCCAAAGATTAGACCCACAATGGTCACCTTTTTGCCATTCGATCACATAGACCTCATCTGATATACAAGTCAGGACTCAATCAATATCTGGGCTCACATTTGGCTTCTCCTCATAATGGGGGTCTTACAAATTTGAGCAGCATGGATCATTGGTGGCACATTATGAGGGTGGGGCATTGAGCATATCTAACACTACATTGACAGTACCCGCCACTGCACACTGTAAGTGGTGAGTGCCAGTCAAACTGTTATGTTATTCTTTATTCTTTTAGTGACAGTTTAAATAAAGGAAGGCCTGATCACACATTGTGACTGTTGGAGTTCCCATTTGGTCTCTCCCTCTTTCTTACTCTTGCTCACCTGCCATAGCTCTTCCAAGCAAGCTTCGTTTCTTCTCACCTTTCAACTAGTATTAGAGCATGGTTGCTTGAGCATTTTGACTTGGTTTGTGACTCCTTTAGCTTCCCATTGATTACCTACACTCATTGGGTCTCCTTTCCGATAGCCATCGTCGACTCTCCCAACCTCCCGTCATCACTCCTCGGCTTCTCAAGCACCTACCCGGTCCATTTGGGCACCCTCAGGGCATTCCTTCAGAGGTATTGGATCTCTCTTTTTTATTTTACTTTAGTCCACAGGTTTTGTGAAGTAGGGAAGCCATGTTCTCTTGCTTCTTGTGATGCCTACTCTCTATCGGTGACTTTGCCCTTCAAGGGGGAGCTTCTTATGGGTCCTTGACTACTCCCCCAACCTTGCCTTGACCTTGCCTAACCCTTCCACAGGCCCCAAAATAGTTTAGGCCAGCTTGAAGACCTGCAAAAAAGAAATAATCATTTTTTACTTCAGGCCTCCCTTGGCACTCGTTGGTAGCTTGAAAACACTTCATTTGGCTCTTGGGAACACCCCCCCTCATACTCGACATTAGTGGTTATCATTGGCATTGATTTATGGACTGATTTACCTCAGTCTCTAAGATTGTTTTCCGCAGTACATAGGCAGCCACAAATAGTGTTACATCAGCACTTTATGTTTATGCTTGGTTGACATTGACATTGATTGCTTGGTTGGTCTTGAATGCGCCTCAAATGCTAGAGGAGTGTATGCCTATGACGTGAGATACTTTTGGGACTAGATTTACTCACTCATTGACTGTTTTACACAGTCCACAAGCAGCCCAAAATAGGGCAGCCCTCAGTCATTACACTTTATGCTCATGCTACATAGTCATTTGATGCCTAATTATGCCCAGTTGGTACCTATACATATGGGAAAGTATGCCTATGGTTCGTCTATGGTTTTGAGGTTAGAATGAGCCACTGTTTGCTCAATTTTGGATGTTTATTTGCTGCTGGAATATTCAGGGCTGAAGCTCTTTTGCTTATGTTTGGATATGCCTATTGCATTTGGGCTCTCTCATAGATGTGTACATTGATGTAGTGACTCTCAGGGATCAACATAGAGCTTGAATTTGCTCTCGAATTATTGGTTGAGCTTGAGCTCACTTCGCATAGCATTTGGATCTTCATCTCTACTATACTTATGGCATGTACTTTGCTTATGTTTGACTGGTCTTGAGATGGTTGGCCTATGCTACTACTACACGCCTATTACATTGTTTGGAGTTGGATGCTACTGAGCCTTTCTTTGGCTTGACATTTGATTGCCCGGAGCTTACTTTGGCTTTTTCTCAGCTTGCCAGAGTTACAGTTTGGATGTACTTGATGTCTATGGATGCTATGTACATATGCTACTACTACATGCCCGTTACATTGTTTGGAGTTGGATGCTACTGAGCCTTGCTTTGGCTTGATATTTGATTGCCCGAAGCTTACTTTAGCTATTCTTGGCTTGCCAGAGTTACAGTTTGGATGTACTTTATGTCTATGGATGCTATGTATGGATGCTACACAACCTATATGCTCATGAGGTCTTATTGATGCTTGATCTTAGATCTTCTGGCACTGGTGCTATCATATGCCCTTGTTGAGCTTCTTTGCTTGATATTTATGGCTTTTGTGCTAGTAGGAGTGTCTTGATATGCTTGATAAACATCAAGCATGCAGTTTATGCTACTTGAGCATTCAGATACTTGAGATTGGGATCTTCACTTGGATGTTGCATGGTTGATACGGGTGGTCCTCACAGATGTACTTGGGCTAATTTGGGCTTTGCACTCCCTGAGCATACATCTCTTTGTGTCAAGTCTTGCCTATGTTGTGTACACTTTGCCCTATTACATAGGGGGTGTCGACTTACTCACAGATTCTTTTGATATGCTTGGGTGTTTGCTCGATGTTTGTATGACTGTCACATGCTGGTTTATGCCTGCTTGATGGTAGTTATGCTTTGACAGTCAGTGGTTGACTTGGTGCATTCATTTTACCTACAGTTTGCTCTCATTGTACTTGGCTGTAATTTATTACAGCAAGTAGTTATGTATGGAGGGCTGACATGGAATTTTCATGCTAAATCATTCCGCTTTTATGTACTTTTGATGGTACTTGGTGGGTAGCATCATTAGCTATCACTTTGTGGTCATTTTGCCTTGGTTTTGGTGGTATTTTGGCTGTTTACAACAGAAAACAACAAGTAGTTTTGAACTGTCTGCACCATTTTGGACTGCAATATGGCATCTTCTTCTACTGATAGTGCTATCTTCAACATCACTAAGCTTGATGGTACGAATTATGTCTATTGAAAGAGCTAAGTTTGACAAGTATTGGTGCAGGATTCGTAGATAAAGCCACTAAGGATGCATGGTGAGCAGCCTAAAACAATGACTGATGACAAATAGGATGAGCTTGATGAGTTATGCAAGTCCTCCCTCATCTTGTCTCTCACTAAATAGGTGCATTAAAATGTGGTTGAGGAAGTGTAATATTCCGCATTGAGAGAATAAATGGGACTTATCGAATTTTTTTTAAATTCCCCCCTTATCCCTCCAGTCGATTGACGAGCTGGAGGGGGAGGGGAATAGAAGGAGTTGTAAGCTCCTTGGTGGAGCCTTAGGAGGGAGGGGGACCATGCGTGTTGACACGCCATGAGGATAGATCCCCCTCCCTTCCACTATTTAACCAAGGGGGGGGGGGGGGGGGCACTGTACAAAGGAGGGGGAGCCATGTGAGAAAGGCGGAAGGAGATAACCCTGCCGTGCCGCCATATCACCGAACTGAGGGAGGAGGACGGAAGGTTGCGCCACCTACATCCTGAGACTGCCGCTGCCGTCGTCGACCAATCCACAACGAGCCGTCACGCCACGTACATTCAGAAGCTTCCAAGAAGCTTCTTGGAAGCTTCTAAGGGGGAGATCTTTAAGCCCCCTTTCCCCCCTCGGGTTTAAAATTTCCCCCCCAAGCCCCCTTGTTTCCCCTCCCAGTTTTAATTTTCCCCCCTAAGCCCTTGCCCTTTTCCCCTCCTCATAGCTCTTTAGACTATTCAAGTCACACCCATAGGCCTACTTTGTCCTTAGGCTACCTTGCAGACTTCCATTCTCTTACATTAATTCCTTCACTCACTTTTTAGATCTTCTTGTGCAAGTGCTCTCTTAATTGAGCTTTGTGTTCTTAGTTTTATCAAACAAGCCGGTGCCCACACACTCCCATGTCTTAAAAATCCAATTTTTCATCATGGCCTCGTATGGTATTCCGTAAGGGAGAAATAGCCGTGAGATAAAAGATAGGGAGGGAAGTAGAGGGAGTGAAAAGAGGGAGTGAAGGAGGAAGAGTGGAGAAAAGGTAAAAGAAAAGGAAGGAGAAGACAGTGGAATTCCAAGAAGAAAAAGGAAAAGGCTATCTCACATTCGAACTACGATGCCGCCGAAGAAAGTCCAAGGTGTAGCTGCGGGAGGGTCATCTCTCGTTATCCATGTGGATATCTCACCTCAAAGCCAGGTTTTTCTTCTTGGTGTTAATTCGGTTTTAAGTCAATCCTGCAGAGAAAATTTGTTAAGGATAGATATATTTGTTCGAGTTATTTTTAACGAAGGAGTTAGCTTATGAATGACAATGTATACAAATTAGCTTTCTTCAAATTACATCAAGCATTATAAAATTATAGGCAAGATTAAGCATTTACCATAGTAATATATTCCTAAAGTGTAGAAATTATATCTTGCACCATTAGTCTTATTCCTTTCGCAACGAATCATGGTAAAATGGCTAAATTCATGAAAGGTTTCTTTCGATGCTCAAATTACTAGGGAGTTATCTTTGCTAGTTGCACATCTTAGCAAGGCAACTGTTGTTATTTGGCATGAGTTCATCTTTAAAGAAAACGGAAGTTAAATGTTAGGAATTAACAAGTATAAAAATTAGATATACGAACTCATTTGGAAAGAAAATGTAATGGGGAATTGCTGGATGACACTCTATTAACACTTTTCCCCTGCTATTTGAGGACTTGGGACTAATAAAGTGTGTATACACCAATTTCTCAGCTAGGCCTTTTTGTCCCAAGAAGTATTGTCGCCTTTGTATCATCTTGGAATTATGCTATATGCCAAATTAAACTGTATTGATTGGGAAAGTTAATTGTCACAAGGATAGTAAAACCGTGACAAGACGAGTAAGATTACCTTCCAAAAGCTAACCGAACCAATCTAAACATAGAAACATTCATACCCTAACACTTGACTACTTTCCTTACCGTAAGGACAATAATTTCATAAAGATAAGAAACTAGGGTTTGTCCCTAAATGAAGAAACCCTAGGCCTGACATACGTCAGCTTAAAGAATCTAAACAGATTATTCCATCACAGGACTTGCGCAACATGTATGAAATCATTTTGTGATTGATTCACAAGGAGAAAAGGAAAAAAAAAAACCCTCATCAAGGACGGCAGATCCTTACGCAAGTTATCTTGCAAAAATACGTAGTTTTGGATATCCTTCTAAATAAGGAAGGTTGTAAAATAGAAACTAGCATATCTAAGGTACCTTAGGGTTAACCAAGTTGGGTATGCCCTACACCGGAATATAAGGGATCTTGCCAAGTTACAAGACATCTTGTGAACGACTGCTGATACACTCAAAAAGGAAAGAACGCTTCCTTAGCAGTTTGCCATACAACTGGGCTGATTAATGGAAATGTTTGTGCTTGCTAGAGATTTTTAGGGCTCTGTTTGAATTATGAATTACAAATTAAATAAGTACCTATAATTCAGGTTAAAGGCCTGAAGGGAGGGGCAGTTTCAGTTACCCCCGACTGCCTGCTTGACCCTAACCAAGGGGGTTGTTGACCGCGCCGGGAACGAGAGGTCTTTCCGTTAAGCTCTACTTGGAGTAGGAGGACGCTTGGGTGCCAGAGGGGCTCTGGCCGTAAATCCCTTGCCTTCCGGGTCCTGCACAAGAGGCTAACGTGACTTGGGATTGGATCTCGAGGCCCGCATACTAGTTGACGGGCGGAAGCTTGGAATAGTGATCCCTGGAGATTACTGGTTAGCCTTCGGGCAGATTATGGACAAGCCTACGGGCGGAACTTCTTGTATTTCAAAGATAAAATGATGAGATGTTAAAAGAACTTGCTTGATGTTGTTTTTATATGTCACGTGATAAGATTACGTGAAGGAACCAGTGCTTAACAAGATTAATTAAAGAAGCTGATTGTTATATGTCAAATTAATGTGTTAGATAATTACATAACTAAAACAAACCGAGGAAAGTGTGGAGGATGGGCCGTGGGTCCGTCCTACGGTTGGGTGGTCTTGGTTAGCCAGGAACTTTTTTCAAAAATCTCGAAGAATAGCGGAATGATCATCATCTTCAAAAAGAATAACAAGAACGATGACCTAGAGTTACGTCTTACCCGATTTACGTTGTTTTAGGGGAACGGAATGGGACTATGCCTTATGGCAGAGAGGTTGAGCTTTGCATCCCTCTCGTTTCCCATTCTCCTTGAACCAAGTGCAGTGTGAATCTGCTTCGGACCTGGCGTTTCTGCGTAAAGTAGTTCACTCGGGTCTGACGCTAGTTGCTGTTAGCTAATGACCCATTAGGAAAACCCTAATTCCGATCGATCCTAAGTGGGAACGGCCAGGATACTTCCGCTACGTGGCAGACGTGGGAAGAACTAGATCACAAAACCCGTAACATTCCATGGGAGTGCCATGCGGAGCTTTCTAGACATCCTTTCCGATGGACTGCTAAGACGTGTCCTGGATGATACTAGGGGACACGTTACAGGAAGCATAGAGTGCTTGGTAGCTTTGGGATAAAATTAAGAACCTCTATGATAAGAAAAGTCCAACAAGTTAGATGCATTGGCTGAAACAACTTATGGACCTGCACATGAAGGAGAATATGACAATGTCTGCTCATTTGAGCCAGTTCGATGCTATTCTCAAGAACTTGACTTTGCACGGTATTACCTTTAATGATGAGGTTACTCCATTTTTTTTGCTTGGGACTCTAGGTGAGTCATGGGATGTATTCCGCACTACCTTATGTGCTCTTGCTACTATTTAGAAATTGCCTAATGTAGAGAGTGCTCTTCTGCAGAGCAGGAAGAGATCGACTGTAAGAACTTGGATGCCTCTCGTGTGTTGCATGCTTTGATTGTTAGAGGCAAAGATGGTAATGGAAAGAATGACCGTGGGTATGGATGTGGTAGAGACTCGCAGAATTCTAGGTCCAAGTCACATGGTAAGTCACACAACAAGTCTCATGGGAGAAATGCTAATGTGGCATGTCATCATTGCGGCAAGGAGGGTCATATATGCGCACAATGTCATGAGTTGCGTAATGAGAAGCCTAAAGATAAGGGGAAAGAAAAAGTACAAGAAAAGTCCTCTGATCGCAATATTATGCATGCGAAATCCAGTGTGAAAATTGAGGAGATAAATGTCATGCAGACTGATGACTCCAATGGGGAGTACATACTTGCAGCTAGTTCTTGTGATGCTATACTGTTGATCGAGGTTTACTCTATGTATGTGTAGTGCTGGATTTTGGATTCTGGTGCTTCATTTCATGCTACACCATGTTGTGAGTGGTTCCATTCCTACCATGGTGCTGTGTATGGTTCAGTTCGCTTGGGTGATGACAGGTCACTTGCTGTTGTTGGGATTGGGGATGTACAGCTACAATTCTCTACTAATAGTACTTTTTTGTATGCCATATGGCTGACTAGTGGAGGCTCATATGGGGCCATATGGTAGGGTAAGGGAGTTAAAAGGGGCATATGAGTTCTACAATTCCCTGGCTGACTAGTGGATGCTCATAGGGTAGGTCGGTCAGGCCGACCTAACGGCCTTCACGGGCTATAAAAGCTAAACCCTTTCACAACCATCCATCATTTATCTTTCACCTAGTCAGAGTTGTTGTTCCAGCTAGCCTTAAGCTCTTCACTTATCTTCTATCTAAATTTCCATCTAAGCTCCACACAGTGGAAGCGCACAGGTGGATAGAGCCATCTTTGTATCAGTTGTTTGGAGCTAAAGAATTTATTGATTCTCCTCTTATCTGTTGTGTACTCTCTATCTCTTTCTCAGATTCTGTTCGCTGCACCATGTAATTTTTTTACATGGTATCAGAGCCTAGGGGGCTCTAGAGATCAGAGAGTGCGTAAGAGGCAAAGGCTTCAACAGCAAAGAGAGACCATGTCGACTTCCAGAAGTGGTTCTAGTGCATTAGGAAGCAGTGCAGGAGGTGGTGGTGCTACTGTACCAAACACTAAGGATTCGTCCACCAACCTTCAACGAAGGCAAGTTAGATGGTATAAACTACACCTTATGGAAGTTCAAAATTACAACTATCCTTGATTCTTATGAGCTTCTAGAGACTACGCTGGGGACTAATGTAGAACCACAGCCTACCCCCGACCCATCAAATTCTAGTGTGACGATTCCTTCGAATGCAGATCTTCTACGAGCTTGGAAATAAAGGAATGTAGATGAATTGTGTGCCTTAGTTACAAGCTGTTCTGACTTTGATTCAGCATACAACCAAAGCGTCAAAGGCTTGGAATGTACTAAGGAGTCAGTATGAAACACGAAACCAAACAAGGATTCAAAACTTGGAGAATCAACTAGCAGCGAGGAGAAGTTTGCTGAAGGAGAGACAATTGAAGCATTCATCACTCAGATTAAGGATTTGTGCGACCAGATGTCTGGCGCTGGGATACAAAAGACTAGCGAAGAGCTAGCTCGGAGGTGTCTTCGAATTTGTCCACAAAAGTTTGATGGACTAGTAACTTCCCTTAATACTTAGGTAAGACCTCAAGCTTTGACTTTTGAGGAGTTTTGTGCATTATTGATGGAGGAAGAGTTAATGGTGAAAGCCCGAGAAGGAAGCAACAATGGAGATGCTGCATTCTCTGCCAATGCAAAAGGCAAAGGTGGTTCCTCCACCAAAAATGATGGTGACAAAAAGAAGAAGGGCGGCAAGAAGAAGTTTTAAGGAGAGTGATTCTACTACAAGAAGAAAGGACATGCAATTGCAAATTGTCATGTCAAGAAGGTAGATAAAAAGAATGGTACCCTTAAAAGTATAGGGAATGAGACAGCCAATACGGCTGAAGCAGAGTTGGAATTATTCATGGCGACCATTGAGGAAGTGTGCTCCTCCGCGCAAGAAGAATCTACCACTAACCCATGGGTGTTGGATAGTGGGGCCTCTCGTCACATGACCAACAAGAAAGGTCTATACAGTTCTATGCAGCCTCTATAAGAATCCATCATTGTGACTGTTGGAAATGATGCTAAATGCCTTGCTGCGGGCACAGGTACTATTTCTTTTGTTGCTGCAAATGGTGAAGTAAAAAAGCTTTCAAATGTGTTGTATGTTCCCGAAATCAGGAGAAATCTATTATCATTTTGCTGCCATAACTGATCTTGGTCATGAAGTGAGGTTCAAGAAGACAGGTGTAGAAATTCTTGATAGTGCTGGCACAATTGTTGGCAAAGGAGAAAGAAGGAACAACCTGTATGAGCTAAGTGCTCTTACAGCCACCGCTGGAGTGGGTACAAGTAAGCTTTGGCATGAGAGGTTTGGACACATTGGATTTGCAGTGTTGAAGGAGATGCAAAAGCAAGGTATGGTTGCTCACCTACCTCCAATAACTGAATTGAAGGAACCATGTGAAGTTGTATGATGGGCAAGCAACAGAGAAAGGCATTTCCACAAGAGAGCAAGAATAGAGCACAGGCTCCTCTAGAGTTGGTGCATGCTGACTTGTGTGGTAAGATGCCTACACAGGCCTTGGTGGGATCTTCTTATTTTATGTTGATTGTCGATGACTACAATAGGAAGATGTGGGTGTACTTCCTTCGTGATAAGTCTCAAGCTTTTGGTAAGTTTAAAGAATGGCTAAAACTTGTTGAGAATGAAATAGGGAAAAGTGTGAAGAATTTAGAACAGATGGTGGTGGTGAGTTCAACTCAAAGGAGTTTGAAAACTTTTTCAAGAGCAAAGGGATCAAGCGTCAATTGACAACGCCTCACACACCTCAGCAGAACGGTGTTGTGGAACGCAGGAATCGCACCATCATGGAGATGGCAAGATGCATGCTAAAGGGCAAGGGATTGCCTAACCATTTTTGGGCTGAAGTTGTTAATACTTCAGTCTACATTCTAAATAGGAGCTACACAAAGGCTCTCAAGGGAAAAACACCTCATGAGGCTTACACTGGTAAGAAACTATCTGTCTCACATTTCAGAATTTTTGGATGTGAATGTTATGCACATGTTCTAGATGAGAAGAGAAACAAGTTAAACCAAAAAGCAGAAAATGTATCTTCTTGGGTTATAGTGATGAGCAGAAGGCTTACAAATTATATGACCAAGAGGAAAAGAAGATCATCGCGAGCCATGATGTGGTGTTCAAGGAGGAGCCGCATACAGTGGAGGAGGAGAAGGCAAGTTCTTCCACTTTATCATCAAGCGAAGAAGTAGTCCACTATGAACTTGTCCCGAGAGCTGTCCCTATCCTTAAGGAGGAGGAAGCATCATCTTCAGATGATGAGGAAAAAGTTCACCAACCTGACACACCCCACCGAAAAATCCATTGCCGCGCTGGGTGAAGCAACTCTATGACCACAATAATCCTATGCCTGCATCTCTTGAGGAGAAGGCAGATGGACCAAGGAGGTCTCAGAGAATAGAGAAGCAAAGGAGGGCTTCTACTCACATAGTCAATATGGCCTTGATGGTTGAGATTATGAGAGAAGTAAAGGAGCCAACTGACTTAGAAGAAGCACTTGCAGATCCATCATGGAAGGCTGCTATGCAAGCGAAGTATGATAGCATAATGAAGAATGACACTTGGGAGCTAGTGGATTGACTAGCAAAGCGAAAGGCTATTGGCACCAAGTGGATCTGGAAGGTAAAGTACAAGGCTGATGTACCTTAGAAAAGTACAAAGCTAGACTGGTTGCCCAAGGATTTTCACAAGTTGAAGGGTTTGATTTTCAAGAGTCATTTTCCCCAACTGCCAGAATGACCACTATTCGCATGGTACTTGTAGTGGCTACCCACAAGAAGTGGCCGGTATACCAAATGGATGTTAAGTCAGCGTTCTTAAATGGTGACCTCAAGGAGGAGGTGTACGTGGCTCAACCACCAGGGTTTGAGGCCTCCCATTCTGAGAACAAAGTGTATAAGCAGAAGAAGGCATTGTATGGGCTGAAACAAGCCCCCAGAGCATGATACCAGCGGGGATAGATAAGTTCTTTTTAAACCTAAAATTCAAAAGATGTGCCTTAGATGCTAACTTGTATGTTTTTTACAGGGATGGTGAAAAGTCTATAGTGATTGTCCTATATGTGGACGACCTTCTTATTACAGGTGACTATGAAGATATGATCAACCAAACTCGAAAGGCTTTGAGTTCTGAGTTTGAAATGACAGACTTGGGCTTGCTGCACTATTGTTTAGGGATTGAAGTCTAGCAAGAGCCAGGAAAGATCTTCATCTCTCAGAAGAAGTATGCATGGGAGATCTTGAAGGCATTTGGCATGACCAAGTGCAAGGAGATAGCTACACCTATGGAGGTGAATGCAAAGTTATCCGTCGAGGATACATTAGCACTAGTAGACATTGGGAGGTATAGGAGGTTGGTAGCAGTCTGATCTACTTGTGTAACACCAGACCATATATCAGTTTTGCTGTTGGTGTTTTGAGCAAGTTCTCAAACAAACCTCATGAGAGTCATTGGAAGGCTGCGATGCGAGTGCTCAGATACTTGAAGGAAACTCTTGACTATGGTATCACATACAGTTTCGGAACTTCTCTTCTGGGGAACCGTGACTCAGATTGGGTAGGAGACAGTGATTCCAGGAAGTGAGTTTTTGGTTATTGTTCATCTTTGGGTTCAGGAATTTTCTCTTGGATTAGTAAGAAGCACCAACAGTGGCATTGTCTTCTACCGAAGCAAAGTATAAGGCAGCTTGTTTTCCTGCATGTGAAGTAGTATGGTTGAGAAGGATTCTATGGCATATGGGAGTGTAGGATGAAGAACCAACTGTGCTGAGATGTGACAATTAGAGTTGCATTGCCATTGCCAAAAATCCAGTGTTTCATGCACGCACCAAACATATAGAGATTCAATATCACTATGTGTGTGATTTGATGGAGGATAGGCATTCGGCCAAGGAGATAGTTCACCTATGGGTGGACATTGAGGGGGGTGTTAGATATGATCAATGCCCCACCCTCATTAGGTGCCACCAATGATCCATGGTGCTCAAAGTTGTAAGGCCCCCATTATGAGGAGAAGCCAAATGTGAGCTCGGACATTGGTTGAGACCTGACTTGTATATCAGATGAGGTCTGTGACCAGATGGCAAAAAGGTGACCGTTGTGGGTCTAATCTTTGGGTTAAACGGAGTGGTTAAGTTGGTAGCAACTCCAAGCGCATTGCATCGAGTTGCGGGGTAAGGGAGTTAAAAGGAGCCCCTATTTTGGGTTTTGGGGGCAGCGGAAGCGACCCCTAGCTGGGGGGTCCCAGGGGGGCTAGCGGCCCCCCTGACCGGGGTCCAGGGACAGTGCCCCCGGCCTAATGGTAAAGGGAATATTCCTTGGCCGACTAGTGGAGGCTCATATGGTAGGTCAGTCAGGTCGACCTAACGGCCTTCGCAGGCTATAAAAGCTAAACCCTTTCACAGCCATCCATCATTCATCTTTCACCCAGTCAGAGTTGTTGTTCCAGCTAGCCTTAAGCTCTTCACCTATCTTTTGTTTAGATCGCCATCTAAGCTTCACACAGTGGAAGCGCATGGGTGGACAGAGCCATCTTTGTATCAGTTGTTTGGAGCTAAAGAATTTACTGATTCTCCTCTTATCTGTTGTGTACTCTCTATCTCTTTCTCAGATTCTATTCACTGTGCCATGTAATTTTTTTACATACTTTTGGGCTGAGGCAGTCAGTACAACTATGCATATCATCAATAGATTACCTTCCAGTGGTTTGAATTTCTAGGTTGCAGAGGAGGTATGGACTGTGAAACCTCCATCTTATGTGCATTTATGTGTCTTTGGATGTGAGGAATTCTAACATGTGCCCAAGGACAAGTAGACTAAGTTGGATCCTAAGAGTGTCAAATGCATTTTCCTTGGCTATGGAGATGGGTTACCACCTCTGGGATCCACAGGCACATAAAGTCATCCACAGCCATGATGTATTCTTCCATGAAGACAACATGCATAGGTAGCTTGAGAAAGTGGTAGAGATACACAAGGTTATATTCTAGGAGGAGCCACGTGCTCCTGCATAGCCACTTGGATAGCCTGCAGCAATAGTTGGTACATGGCTAGGGTGTTGGACATGATGCTAGACATGCAGCTAGATGTTCACATGATCGATTTGAGCCCTCAATGCATTATGTCTTGGTTACAGATGTAGGAGAGCCTCTCACCTATGATGAGGCTATGTGCAAGGGTGATAGTTGATCCTAGGAGAGGGCTATGCAGTCTGAGATGGACTCCTTGCATAAAAATATGACTTGGGATTTGGTTGCATTGCCTAACTGCAAGAAGGCTTTTCCATGCAAATGGGTGTACAAGTTGAAAATTACTCTCGGGCACCCCAAGCCGACTTATAAGGCAAGACTTGTTGTTAAAGGTTTTAAACATGAGCATGGAGTTGACTTTGATGAAGTCTCTTCTCCTGTGGTCAAGATGACCACCCTACGCTTGGTTTCAGCCTTAGTCACGCATCTTGAATTGGACATGTATTGGATAGATGTCAAGAGTGCATTCTTGCATGGGGATTTTCATGATGAGATATACATGGAGTATCCTGAGGGCTTTACAGAACCTGGCAAGGAGCACCTAGTGTGTAAGTTGAAGAAAAGTCTTTATGGGTTGAAGTAAGCACCTAAGAAGTGGTATCATAAGTTTGATGCCTTTATGCAATCACAAGGCTATATTAAGAGTGCTATGGATCTATGTCTTTACACTAAGACAGGCGGTGATGGGTCATTGCTTATTTTGGTACTTTATGTGGATAATATGCTGATAGCAGGAAAAGATCATGATGAGCTGGATGCTCTTAAATATCAACTAAAGAAGAGCTTTGAGATGAAGGATTTGGGATGACAGGCCTCTCACATTCTAGGTATGCACATTAAGTGCAATAGGCATCAGGAACTACTCTATCTCTCATAGAGGGGTACATTTATAAAGTCATTGAGCATTTCCACATGTAGGACATGAAGCCTATTGGCTATTCATTACCTTCTTATGTGAAGGTTTCACACGACAATTGTTCGCACACAGATGATGGCTAAGATCCCTTATGCATCAGCTATGGGCAATTTGATGTATGTCATGATAGCCACTCAACCATATATTGCCTTTGTAGTTGGTGTTGTGGCACGCTATATGGCTATACCTGGCAAGGAACATTGGGATGATGTGAATGGTATCATGAGATACCTGAAAGGCACAACAGATATGTGTATTTGCTATGGCATCCAGGATACAGGAGTTGTTGGATACATAGACTCCGATTATGCAAGACATGCAGATAGTAGGAAGTCCAGTTTTGGCTATGTATTCACCTAATGTTGGAGGTGTTATCTCTTGGATGTCCAGGGTTCAAAAGTGTACGACTTTCTCTACCCCTGAGGTCGAGTATATTGCAGCCCACTGAGGCTTGCAAGGAGGTCATATGGTTGGGCCATTTGATTCATGATCTTGGGATTGATTCTATATCTACACTGCATTCGGATTCTATGAGTGCTATTCGGCTAGCCAAGAATCCATTCTTTCATGTAAAGATGAAACACATTGAGGTGAGGTATCACTTTATATGTGGGGTCATGGAGGACAAGTCTGTTAACCTTGTCATGATCTCCACTAATGAAAATCTTGTAGATCTGCTCACGAAAAGCCTCACTACTGAGTGCTTTGCCTTCCTTAGGAGATTGATGGGCGTTGGATGAGATTATGCTTTTCCTCATCCTATTATACATGTGTATATTGTATTGTCTTTTCTTTTTCTTTTCACTCCTCACTGGGATAAATTCGCCTTTAAGTACCTGCCACTGCACACTACAGGTGGTGGGTGCCTATCAATGTCACTTTATTCTTTATTCTTTATTCTTTTAGTGATAGTTTGAATAAAGGAAGGCCTAGTCACACATTGTGACTATTGGAGTTTCCATTTGGTCTCTCCCTCTTTCTTGCTCTTGCTCTCCCACCATCGCTCTTCCAAGCAATCTTCAATCCTTCTCACCTTTCAGTACATGGCTACAATTGAGAGATCTAAGAGATTGCATCACTTGTGAAAGTAAATACAAAATTTGTAGTAGACCTCCTAGAGTCTACACTCCCTACAAAATTAGCATCTACATATCTAAGAATAGATGCATCATTCCTTCCAAAGCATAAGCACATATACTTAGTGCCATTCAAGTATCTCATGATACTCTTCACTACTTCCCAATGCTTCTTGCTAAGGTTTGGCACATACTTACTAACTATTTCCACTACATGTTTGGACATGTAGTAACCATGGCATACATCAAGCTATCAACTACGTATACATAAGAAACCATTGCCATTTCATCCTTCTACCCATCCGAGTTGAGTTTTCTCTTTGCTAAGTTTCAAATATGGAGATAATGGAATACTTATAGCCTTCCATTTCTCCATATTAAGCTACTCCAATACCTTCCCAAAGTATTCATTTTAAGACAAATATATATCTTTTTGTCTCGATCTTGCATGATGTGTATACCAAGAATGTGTCAAGAATTTCCTAAGTCCTTCATATCAAAGGTCTCATACAACCTTTTCTTTAAACTATCCACATCCATAATTGACTTTTTAGCAATATGTCATCCACATACGCAATTAAGATCATAAGGCTATCATGCATAGCCTTCCTTGTGTATAGACAGTAATCATTCTCACTACTAGTGTGCCCCTGAGATTGCATAAAGGCATCAAACGTTACCATTCCTGGGAAGGGCATTTCAAACTATATAATCTCTTATATAGCTGACATAATAAATCTTTATTTTTCACAACAACCCATTCATGTTATTATATGTGATTATTCTCATGAAAATCCCCATGCAAGAAAGTGACGCTACAAGGATGTAGAGGTATAATGACGGTGCTTTCTGACGCAAAATAGTGGCGTCGCTATTAGCATTGCAAATGTGATGCTAATAGCGACACAAATAGTGACAATACTCAGATGAAAAAAACGCGGGCCGAAACCCGAGCGTATTATTTTGCACGCATACACAAAAGAGAGAGCGAAAGGGAGAGCAAAAGGGAGAGCGAATATCTTGTGTCTGAGAGGGAGAGGGAGAGAAAGAGGGAGAAGGAAAGTTTCTCATTGCCGCCGCCGCCGTTCGTGAAGAAGAGAAGGAAGTATACGGAGGGCGAAGAGGAGCCGCAGTCGCAAAGAGGAGTCGCTGAACCCTTCTTCGAGCCTTTATGGTAAGCACATTGTTCCTTCTTGCTTTGTTTTTGTGTTTTGTCTTTCTCTTTTACTTATTTTTGTTAAAATTCATGTGTATTGAGAGAGGGAGAGGAAATGAGAGAGAAAGAGAGGGAGAGGAAGAGGGAGGGAGAGGAAGAGGAAGGGACAGGAAATGAGAGAGGGAGGGAGAGGGAGAGGGAGGGAGAGGAAAGAGAGGGAAAAATTAAACATAATAGGAAAAGCGAGAAAGAGATGGAGAGGGAGAGGGAGGGAGAGGGACAGGAAATGAGAGAGGGAGAGGAAGAGAGAAAAACCATTAAACATAATAGAGAAAGAGAGGGTGAGGGTGAGGGAGGGAGAGAAAATGAGAGAAAGAGAGGGAGAGGGTGAGGGTGAGGGAGGGAGAGGAAATGAGAGAGGGAGAGGAAGAGAGAAAAGAAAATGAGAGAGGGAGAGGAGAGAGAAAAAACATTAAAAATAATAGGGAAAGAGAGAAAGAGAGGGAGAGGGTGAGGGAGGGAGAGGAAGAGAGAGAGGGAGGGAGAGGAAAGAGAGGGAAACATTAAACATAATAGGGAAAGATCAGAGAGGGAGAGGAAGAGATAAAAAACATTAAATATAATAGGGAAAGAGAGAAAGAGAGGGAGAGGGTGAGGGAGGGAGAGGAAATGAGAGAGGGAGAGGAAGAGAGAAAATGAAATGAGAGAGGGCGAGAAGAGAGAAAAAACATTAAACATAATAGGGAAAGAGAGAAAGAGAGGGAGAGGGAAAGGGAGGGAGAGGAAATGAGAGAGGGATAGGAAGAGAGAAAAGGAAAGAAAGAACGAGAGAAAGAGAGGGGGAGGGAGAGGGAGGGAGAGAGAGAAGGAGGGAGAGGTTGTTTTCTTGTTTGTTGTAGTAGTAGTAGTAGTAGTAGTTTTTTTTTATTTTCTTTATTGTTGTTTAGTTTTTTAGTTTTTTGTTGTTGTTGTAGTAGTATTAGTAGTAGTTTTTTCTTCTTTTCTTGTTTATTGTTATTGTAGTAGTAGTAGTTGTTGTTTTTTTTTTCTTCTTTTCTTGTTTATTATAGTGGTAGTGGTAGTGGTAGTGGTAGTCATGGTCGTAGTCATAGTCGTAGTTGTAGTCATTGTAGTCGTGGTTGTAGTAGTAGTGGTGGTTTTCTTGTTTGTAGTAGTAGTAGTAGTAGTAGTAGTAGTAGTAGTAATAGTTTTTTTTGTTTTCTTGTTTATTATTGTCTAGTTTTCTTATTTGTTATTGTTGTTGTAGTAGTGGTAGTAGTAGTAGTTTTTTCTTGTTTTCTTATTTATTATAGTGGTAGTGGTAGTAGTAGTGGTAGTGGTAGTCATGGTCATGGTTGTGATCGTGGTCATGGTTGTAGTAGTCATAGTCATAGTCATGGTCGCAGTCATGGTCGTAGTTGTGGTCGTGTTCGTGGTCATGGTCGTGGTCGTGGTCGTAGTAGTGGTTTTCTTGTTTGTTGTTGTTGTTGTTGTTGTAGTAATAATTTTTTTTGTTTTCCTATTTATTGTTGTCTAGTTTTCTTATTTGTTGTTGTTGTTGTAGTAGTGGTAGTAATAGTAGTTTTTTTTTTAGTTTTTTTTTTTGTAGTAGTAGTTGCTATTGTTGTTGTAGTAGAGAGAGATAAGTTTTGTTAAAGAAAATGAGAGAGAGGGGAGGGAGGAAGAGAAAAATGAAGAAGGAACAAGAGAGAGGGAATAAACATACAGCATAATAAAGAAATAGAAAAAGAGAGAGAGATGGAATGAGAGGAGATAATGAATGGATAAAAAACAAAGAGAGAGTGGTGGCGAGGTCTGGTGAGGCCAGGTGCAACACCACGAGACGGGAAACACTCCATGGGTGGGTGGATGGAGACTTTACATACGTTAATTTTTGTTGAGTTACAAGAGAAGAAATCCCTTCCCAAACAATTTAAGAAAGAAAAAAAGAATGATAACAAAAATAAATTATTTATCGTAATGTAGACAAAATGGAAAACGATGAAGGTCTTGATGTTCAAGATCGCGAGGCGTATCTTAATCAGCATGTCCCATGTCCTTGCTCTTAATGTAAGCTGGCAATTAGATGAAAACATCTATTGTCTATAGAACACATACGACGCTTCGGCGAGTTTCAATCTAAGATCATTGATCAGGCGATCTTGGATTTTCAGCAAACGGTAAGAAAAGTTAATATCAATCATGTATTGTACTTACAAGCTAATTGAATACCATATACAAAAAGATTGGGTGTGGCTGGTAAATTTTCTATCTAGGGAGGTGACGTCTCGTCCCAAGGAGGAGTGCACCCTTTGTGGCCAATTAGAAGAGTTCGTGGGGGTACGATAGATGGAGTGCTTGAGCCAATCCACCACTTGAAAGGTACTACCGAATCTATACTATCAATACCAGAGGAGACAGACATCCTTGGAGACTTACCTACAATCGTGGAGCTTGAGATGGAGGCAATGATCGATGCATTAATTCCCATGGATGTCGAGACTTTTGATCTGCTTAGAGAGGAAGTATCCATACCATTATATGATGGGTGCCGAGTATCTCACCTAAAGACACTGCTTGCACTCCTAAGTGTGTAAGAAAAATATGGGTGGAGCGATGTGAGTGTGACCGAGTTGATCAGGTACCTTGTACGTATGCTTCGTTGATTTCTTTTCGGTACAATCATTAAAAACATTTGTGCTTTTTCAAGGTGTTTTATGATTTTTTTTCAGGTTACTGAAGTATCATATATTACCACTTGCAAATACCATGCCCGAGTCTTGTGATGATGCACGACATGTTTTACAAAAGCTTAGCATGGATATAATAGCATCCATGCATGTATCAACGATTGCATACTGTTTCGAGGAGAATACGAGACTATGGAGACATGTCCAAAGTGTGGTTCTCACAGATATCAATAGGAATTGCAAGGGAAAACTATCCCTCAAAAAGTTCTTAGACACTTTCTGCTTATCCCCCGCATAAACCACATGTTTCGTACGTTAGGCATGGCAAGCTTGACAACGTGGCATGCGCAGAATAGGTCCACCGATGGAGTTCAATGAATATCAATGGATTCATGTGCATGGAGCCACATTGACTCTATCTTCCCAGGCTTTGCCCGAGAGCTAAGGAATCTTCGGCTCGGTCTTACAATGGATGGTGTGAACCCATTTGATCTGCGCTCAACTTCTTATAGTGTGTGGCCTATAGTCCTTGTCAACTACAATATCCCTCCATGACTTTCTACGAAGAAAGGACATCTTATCCTTAGCTTACTCGTCCTCGACCACTATAAAGTAAAAAATATGGACATGTATCTTCGTCCATTAGTCGATGAGCTTAAGATTTTGTGGGAGGAGGGGGTCACCGTGCAAGATATGAGCAAGCGCGATGGTCGACGGTTCGCCAATATTCAAGCCATTCTCATGTGGACGATGCATGACTTTTCTGGATTCGAAGAGTGCTCAGGTAAATAGGCTTCTGTTCTCATTGGTAATATCTATCATAGCTCATTCAAGTTTGTATTCACTGGATAGAGGTGTTGGGACAGGTCTGGTTACCTCAGGTTATCATGCATGTCCATTGTGTAGGCCACAGTTAGACTCCCGAAGGTCACGAACCATGAAGAAGATGGTATATCAAGGACACGCCGCTTTCTTGCCAGAGGGTCAAGAACTTAGGGAAGGTTTTCTTGGACGACCTCCAACATGTATGAATGCCCAAAGCTTGTACAAGCTGAAAATGGTCCATGTGGAGTCACATCCAAACGGAATATGACGGTTCTCAGTTTTCTATGAGTTGCCATATTGGACCCACTTACAGATCAACCACTTGTTGGATCCCATGTATTTTTTCAAGAACGTGGGCAGCTTACCACATCACAGGAAAGAGAGACACTATAGGGGCACGAATGGATTTGAAGGAGGTAGATAAGATGGAGGCACTTTGGCCGCAGTCGAGTGCTGATGGTCGTGTGCAGCTACCTTGCGCTCCTTGGGCTTTGTCCACTAAAGAAGAGCGCATTGTGAAGCAAATAGTCAAGTCTATATGCACTCTGACGGGTATGATGCATTCTCTCACGTCTGCGTTTTCTAAAGACGACCAATTATTAGGGCTAAAATCCCATTATTGACATAAGATATGTCAGGTTTGTACTATGAATGGATTGTAAGTGGCCTGTGCATTTTGCTCTTTGGAGTGTAATCATTGTTCATAATTATTTCTCATTTGTGGTAGTTTGTACTATTGATCGCGATCGCATGATACCTTACTCCAGAAATATGCGGGGCCATTACTGGTTGTCGACTTTAGTGCAATGGATCTCATAGAAGGAGATTAAGATGTCCTCTATTGAATCCGCGAGGCGAGGAGCAGTGGAGACGGTTTGTCTCTTTGAGAAATACCTGGCTTCCAGCATGCTCATGATACAAATCCACCTTCTTCTGCATCTTGTAGATGAAGTGGAGATTGCTGGACCTGTCCATATGCGATGGATGTTCTTCTTGGAGTGCTTCATGAAAACCCTGAAAGGCTTTGTGCGACAATGAGCTGGGCCAAAAGGTAGCATGGCTAAAGGTTGGTTGGTGTCTGAGGTGCTAGTGCATATTTCACAATGGCTACCAACGATGGATCTAGACAACAATATGTTATGGTTGCTAAAGGATGATGATAGACTGACTGGAGATGTGGTGGTTGGAAATGGGATAGAAAAAAGAATGGATGCTACAATAGAGGAGAAAGTGAATCACTTTTGTATGTTGCACCATGCCTCTATGGAGACGTGACTCGCCAGGTACCAGCAAGATAGGCAAGATCGAGAGGAAGCGTGATCAAAATTTTGACGTAGTAGGTGCCATTGACTGATTCGATATCCCGAGGGCATGGAGGAGATGACACAGTTCATGTCAATGCGATGGTTGCATGGAGCTTTGACCGCAGCGTCTGTGAAGGGGTGGAGGTCTCAACCAAGGAGTGGGAATTCTCGAGGGGATGTAGTCCAAAGGTGATGATGTGTTTAGGGTTTGTCGTATCTATATTTTATATGCGATAACTAATTGAGTGTTTCAATGTATAGTACAAAATATATAGTGCAGCGTGGTCGCATGGATGGTGTTTCCGCGTGGAGCATATTGACAAAATGCGCTCCACAACAAACTGTGGTATCATGGCAAGGTTTGAGCAAGAAAATCGACAATGAGCAATGGATCAAAACACGGTTATAGATGAGATGGAGTATTTTGGGAACTTAGAAAGTATTGTTACGGTGGATTACCGTAGCTTCTCCATGATACTATTCGATGTGCAGTGGTTCAAAGTGGTACTTGAAGGAGCTGGAGCAACAATTCGATGAGGTCCATCTGGATTTCTCGAAATAGATTTTGAAAAAAAATGGACGGATTTGCGCGACACCTTTGTGTTGCTGGCCCATTGTTGTCAAGATTGTGGGAGAGAAGGAAGGAGTCTCGCTTGAAGCTTTCTTGCTTGCACAATGGGGGAAGACACACAAGGGTGGAGGCTGAAAACAGTTTTCCTCTTCTTAGTTGTGTAAGCCAAAAGAACTCAAGTACAAAGAAATAGAAGAACCCTATATATGGGTCTCAAACCAAACTCAACTAACTACGGTGGCATACTAACTGAGCCACGAACTAGAGTAGATAAGGATAGCTATCATGTAGCTATTATTCATGGGCGGTGTACCAACCGCGTCTGCAACTGACAAGTCGGTGACATAAATATACAACGGTCACCCTGGCGTATCACGAGTGGAGCTCGATATCTCAACACTCCCCCTCGAGCTCAATCCCAATTCCTGCACACCAAGCAGGTCTCTGAACTTGCGCAGCTTCTCTGCGCCCAATGCCTTCGTGAATATGTCAGCTACCTGATCCTCTGTGCTGACATAAACTAGATCAATAAGACCTAGTAAAACCCTCTCTCGCACATAGTGATAATGCACCTCAATGTGCTTTGTTCTAGCATGATAGACTGGGTTATTTGCCAAGTGTATACTACTCATGTTGTCACAATAAATGACAACTGGCCCATCTGTAGACTGATGCATATCATAAAGTAGCTTATGCAACCAAGCTACCTCACATGCAGCCATTGCTGCACCCCTGTACTCAGCCTCTGTGCTCGACAAGGCAACTGTAGGCTGTTTCTTGCTGCTCCAAGTGACTGCAGCACTCCCAAAAGAGAACACATATCCACTGGTAGATCGTCTATCAGAAACACTACCAGCCCAATCAGCATCAGTGTATCCATGCAACTGTATCTGAACCCCAGTCTCATAAAATAGTCCATACTGCAATGTGGACTTCACATACCTGAGTATGCGTCTAGCCGCATCCAAATGTGGTTTCCTTGGAGCCTGCATAAACTGACTTACCAATCCAACAGCATAGCTCAAATCTGGCCTGGTAATAGTCATATAAATTAAACTTCCTACTATGCGTCTGTACATAGTAGGGTCTTCTAGAAGCTCACCTGCATCTGTGCTCAGCTTCACATTTTGCTCCAAAGGAACTGAAATAGGCTTACAGCCTGTCATCCCATATTTGGACAGCATGTCCAATCCATACTGCCTCTGCAAGAGCTGTATCCCACTTGGTGATCTAATCACCTCAATGCCCAAGAAATAACGCAGCTCTCCCAAATCCTTCATCTCAAACTTCTGCTTCAATAGCATTTTCACATGAAGGATATCTTCATCACTGTCACCTGTCATAATCAAATCATCAACATAAATGACAAGCAGCATAATACCTTTCTCTGTTTTTCTCACATAAAGTGAGAAATCTGCCTTGGAAATCTGAAAGCCAATAGTGACAAGATACTGTCCTATCTTGTCAGACCATGCTCTAGGTGCTTGCTTCAAGCCATACAAGGCTTTCTTCAACCTGCAAACAAACTCAGGATGAACAGCATGCACATAACCTGGTGGCTGCTCCATATAGACCTCTTCTTGCAAATCACCATGCAAGAAGGCATTCTTTACATCCATCTGATGTAAAGACCATCCCTTTGATGCAGCCATAGCAATGACTGCTCTTACGGTTGCCATCCTTGCAACCGGACTAAATGTTTCTTCATAGTCAATGCCATATGTTTGTGCATACCCCTTGACTACTAATCTTGCCTTGTATCTGTTCACAGAACCATCAGCATTGTGCTTCACCTTATAAACCCACTTACAGCCAATTGCATTCTTACCTTTAGGCAAAGGTACTAACTCCCATGTAGCATTTGCTTCCAAGGCATCCATTTCTTCATCCATGGCTTTCTCCCATTTTTCTTTTCCCATGGCTTGCTCAAAAGATGTGGGTTCTGGTTCCTGTATCACTTTGACCATATATGCATAGTGAATGGCTGTAAATCCATCATATTTCAGCCTATCCACAGGATACCTAGCTCTCGTAGACCTGCGCAAAGTAGGTTCACTCCCAGGTGCTCTCAAAACATCCCTGGTCTTCCTTACTCCAGGTGTAACAATAGAAGGAATACCCAACTCATCATCAATGCTCTGTTCTGAGCCACTGGATTCACCATCCACATAAGAGTGACCTGCATTCACATCAAACATGGGCTGATCAACCTTCTCTTTTCCTTTTCGTGATACCTGCATACCACTATCTGCATTGCTTTGAGAAGATTCTCCTGATCTCAATCTGCCTGTCCATGGCGAAGAATGTGAACCACTGCTAGAGGATGCTCCAGGTCCACTAATATTTTGTGACTGCTGCTGTGAATTTTGTGCAGCATTACCATTTTGTGCATCTACATCATCAATCACATTTACTGGTTTATACCAGCTACTCATCTCATCAAAAACAACATCTCTGCTCACTGTAAACTTACGAGTAGAAGGGTTATAGCATCTATACCCTTTTTGCTGCAGAGAATAACCAATAAAGATGCACTTCTCAGCTTTTGGATCCAACTTGGATCTCAACTCATCTGGCACATGTACATAGGCAATGCAACCAAAAATTTTCAAATGAGAAATATCTGGTTTCCTACCAGTATACCTCTCCTCTGGAGTCATTCCATGTATTGCTGCAGTGGGAGTCCTGTTCATTATGTAGACTGCTGTAGCAACTGCTTCAGCCCAATAAAAATCTGGCAAGTCTTTTTCATTGAGCATGGCACGAGATACCTCTCCAATATGCCTATTTTTCCTTTCTGCAATTCCATTTTGTTGTGGGGTATAACTGCATGAATATTGCTGCTTTATGCCATGTTCCTGCAAGAACTTTGCAAACTCATTTGAGAGGTACTCTCCCCCTCCATCTGACCTTAGGCATTTTATCTGCAAGCCTGTTTCTTTTTCAACCATAGCTTTAAGAGTTTTGAAATGCCCAAAAACTTCACTTTTCTTTTTCATAAAATACACCCAAACTTTTCTGCTATAGTCATCAATAAAACTGACAAAATAATGACAGCCTCCAAGAGATGCAGCTTTAGTTGTCCACACATCAGAGTGAATTAATTCCAATGGCTTCTCACTCTCTTGAACATGTCTAGGAAATGGTTTCCTTGCCTGTTTTCCAAACTGACAGGCTTCACATACCTTATGCATTTCTGCAACCTTGAATTTGGGCAATCCTGCAACAATATTTTGGGCCTGCATTGATTTAAGTCGCTGTACATTAACATGACCAATGCGTTTATGCCAGATATCAATATCTGCAACTACACCGGTCCCATGTGCAAACATTGCTGCACTCAATTCAGACATGTCTGCATCCAATGTAAACATTCTGCCCTTCTTCTTTCCTTTTGCTATCAAGCGACCTTTATTTTTCATATCCTCAACAAAGCATCCATGAGGATTAAATCTGACCTGCAAGCCTTGTTCAACCATTTGACCAACTGAAACCAGATTCTTGGTGATATTCAGGACATGAAATACATCGGACAGGTATTTCTTTTTCCCACCCTGCATAGACAAGGGAATTTTTCCAATCTGCACAATAGGATGTGCAGTATCATCACCAGTCTCCACAAATCCTGGTTTTTCCATTTTCCTTGCATCCTCCATCCATTCTGCATGACCTGTCATGTGGTTTGATGCACCTGAGTCAACATACCATACATCATTGCTTTCTTCTGCACTTGTCATAGAATTGTTCATGTGCTGCACCATGAACAAATGCTCATTTCTGTCATCACCCTGTCTACTAGAAGATGCATAATTCCCTTGTTGCAGTTTTCCATTCATGATGTCATTCTGCTTTTTATAGCAGTCTTTAGCCATATGACCCATTTTACCACAGTAGTAGCATTCAACATTACTGTTTGCATTTTGGCCTCTTTGCCATCCACCACAACCTCTTTGGCTCCCCCTGCCTCTAGAGTTACCACGTCCTCCTCCATAGGATTGGTTTTCTTGAGTTTGCTGCATATTCTGATTTCTGCCACGGCCTCCAAATCGGCCTCCTCTACCTCTGCCTCTACCTCTTCCAGCATTTGAGTAGAAGACAGCTTCTTTTGAAGTTCCTCCTGAAGAAGATGCACCACCATTTCTCTGTTCCTCAGAAATTAGAAGAGCAATCAACTCCTCAAAATCAGGAAATCTTTCACGAACTGAAATGGATGTCCGAAACTGTGCATAATCCTTTCCTAGACCATTCAAGGTCACGGAAACTAAATCATCATCTTCCACTGGCGACCCAATGGAAGCAAGTGCATCTGCAATCTTCTTCACCTTCATGTGGTAGTCGTTGATGCTCATACTTTCTCTTTGCACATTATGCAACTCTTGCTTGAGCTGCATTTTCCTGGCTTGCGTATTTGTGCTATACATTTTTGACAAAGTATCCCATGCCTCCTTTGGCGTACTTGCATCCTGAATATGCACAATCATAGAGTCTGAAATACTGATAGACAGCCAATACATAACTTTCCTGGCTCTCTCATGCCATGTTTTAAATGCCTGCATTTGTTGTTGATTGGGAACATCAGGAAGAACTGGTTCTTCTTCATTTCCTGCAACAAATTCCCAATATCCTTTTCCCATAAGGAAATTCGTCATTCTAAACTTCCATGCCTGGAAGTTGTTCTTGTCAAGCTTTTCAGTGACAATCTGTGAAAGAGAATCAGACGCCATTACAGAATACTGCAAGAAATTCTTTCACTGCAAAAAACACAGCTTCACCCTCACAAGGGCAAATCTGCAAAACTGGCGAAAGTGGTATTTGACCACACAGTCACTTCCTAGTGACGATTTTGCATAAACAGGAACCAAGGATGATTCTGAAACTCCCAATGTCTCTGCGCACAAGCATACGATGCAATTTCTACAGTAACTTTTCACCGACCTGTAGAACAGTGGTCGCACAGCATAAAACTGAGCCTTTTCTTGAGTGCGTGCAGAAAACTTCTGTCTGCAAAACAGGCCCCGAAATGGCCTCAAATCAAAAAAACAAGGTCGCCAAGGGCTAAAGCCCTTTCCCGCAGCATATACTGCCCTCTTGCTTCACCGCGAAGGGCGTCTCAACCTGAGACAATGCACTCCTGCAATTTCCGGCTGTGCTACCTGCAGAGATCTGCTCCCAAAACAGGAAATGAAAGCAACACTGCTCCTCTTACCAAACCACCGCGAGCTTGGCTTGCTTTCTTGAGCTCCTTACCACGAACAAGGCTCTGATACCATGTCAAGATTGTGGGAGAGAAGGAAGGAGTCTCGCTTGAAGCTTTCTTGCTTGCACAATGGGGGAAGACACACAAGGGTGGAGGCTGAAAACAGTTTTCCTCTTCTTAGTTGTGTAAGCCAAAAGAACTCAAGTACAAAGAAATAGAAGAACCCTATATATGGGTCTCAAACCAAACTCAACTAACTACGGTGGCATACTAACTGAGCCACGAACTAGAGTAGATAAGGATAGCTATCATGTAGCTATTATTCATGGGCGGTGTACCAACCGCGTCTGCAACTGACAAGTCGGTGACATAAATATACAACGGTCACCCTGGCGTATCACGAGTGGAGCTCGATATCTCAACAATTGTGTCAAGAATCGCGTGGTGGGGGGACTTGCTCAAGATGCTGCGCCGAACACACACAGAATGCACAAGGAGAAGCTCACTCAAGAGACAAGAAGAGAGATGGAAGCCAAAAGGTTTTCTTACTGGTTTCTTCTTCTTCTTCCACACTCTTTACAATGTACACAAAGTATAGATAAGATACAACCTAAAGGAAAGTGGCCTACTAAGTCAAACAATGCATAATCGACTACACTAGTCGACCGGTGCTCTAACTATGCCAGCTATAAATAGGTGTAACAAATTGAATATAATAAGTAATGAGTCAGTGGCCATGTGAAAGTCATAATGACCACCGATGTGCTAAGTGTAGACGTGTGGATCCATCTAACCAGGCAGTCCATCATCAATGTCCGCATGTGTTGAGCTTGTCATCTCAACACTCCCTCTCAAGGTTAACTGCATCTCTGTAACTCCAAGTAAGCTTCGAAACTTTTGAAGCTTCTCTATACCCAATGCCTTCGTGAAGATGTTAGCTATGTGATCTTGTGTGCTGACATACACCAAGTCAATCTCACATGCTAGTACCTTCTCTCTCACAAAGTGATAGTGTACCTCAATATGTTTTGTCTTGACATGGAACATAAGGTTCCTAGCCAATTGTATATTGCTCATGTTGTCACAATAAATGACAACTGGACCTTCCACCTACACATCCAAATCAGCCATTAACTTTTGTAGCCATACTACCTCACATGCTGCAACAGTAGCACCTCTATACTTAGCCTTTGTACTCGATAAAGCACCTGTAGATTGCTCCAAGCAACTAATGCACTACCAAGAGAGAACATGTATCCGCTGGTAGATCTTCTATCAGACATACTACCAGCCCAATCTGCATCTGTGTATCCAAACAACTGTACATCTATACCTGCCTCATAGAAAAGTCCATAATGTAATGTGGACTTCACATATCTCAATATGCGTCTAACTACATCCAAATGTGGCTTTCTAGGTACTTGCATAAACTGACTCATAAGACCAACAACGTAGCTCAAGTCTGGCCTTGTAATGGTCATGTAGATCAAACTCCCCACTATCCTCCTGAACATAGTAGGGTCTTCTATCTCATCCCCAATATTAGCACTCAACTTTACATTCTGATCCAACGGGACTCAAAGTGGTTTGCATGCTATCATACCATACTTGGACAACATATCCAAGCCATATTGTCTTTGGGACAGCCATATACCATCATCACATCTGATCACCTCAATGCCAAGGAAGTACCTTAGCTCACCTAAATCCTTCATCTCAAACTTCTTCTTAAAAAAATCCTTGACTTTAACAATCCCACTATCACTATCACCTGTAATAATCAAGTCATCCACATAGATGACTAGGATGACCAAACCTGCATCTTCCTTTCTCACATAAAGTGAGTGATTAGCATAAAAAACATAAAAGCCAATATTGACAAGATACTCTCTAATCTTGTCAGACCATGCTCTAGGTGCTTGCTTGAGCCCATAGAGCACCTTCTTCAACCTGCACACATAGTGGGATGCTCTAAATCTTCATAACCTCCTGGTTGATCCATATACACTTCTTCCTCCAAATCACCATGCAAGAAGGCATTCTTCACATCCATTTGCTGCAACCTCCAACCTTTGGCTGCTGCCAAAGCAATCCAACATCTGACAGTTGCCATCCTAGCAACTGGACTGAAGATTTCTTCATAATCTATGCCATATGTCTGGGCATAGCCTTTTGCAACTAGCCTAGCTTTGTACCTACTAATAGAACCATCTGCATTGTGCTTAATCTTATAAACCCACTTACATCCAATATCTTTCTTGCCCTTCGGCAATGATACTAGATCCCAAGTCTTATTGGCCTCTAATGCATCCATCTCCTCATCCATTGCTGCATCCCAATGAGCATGACCAACAGCCTCCTCAAAACATGTGGGCTCAACATCCTCAACTAGTTTCACCATATAAGCATAATGGTGAGCTGCATAACCTTCAAAACCAAATCTTTTAACAGGGTATCTGACCCTACTAGATCTATGTACCACCAGATCACTCAATGGAGCCTTTACATTACTATGAGCTCTCTATACACTGGTGTCCTGACAGAAGGAATACCAAGCTCATCATCCAAGCTCTTTGAGCCACTGGAGTCTCCATCAAGAACTGTATCAATGCCATCTAACACTTTATTCTTTCCTTTGTCTTTAGCTGTAGTGCTACTAGATGCACCTAAAGATGTAGAGGTACTTCTTAGTCTCCCAGACCAAGGACTACCAGATGATGTCTCTGGTCCACTAAGAGTCCCTGATTCTTGCTTTTCAACCTACACATGAGTGTCATGATCATCATCATCATTCAATGCATCACCACTAGATGCATACCAACTGCTCATTTCATCAAAGATGACATCCCTGCTCACTCTGAACTTACATGTGACAGGGTTATAACAGCGATACCCTTTCTGCTCTAAAGAGTATCCAATAAAAATACATTTTTCTGCCTTTGGATCAAGCTTCTTCCGTAGCTCATCTGGCACATGAACGTATGCAACACAACCAAATACCTTCAAGTGCGATACATCAGGCTTCTTGCCAGTAAAGCATTCTGCAGGAGTCATCCCATGAACTGTAGTGGTGGGAGTTCTGTTCATAATATAAACAGTAGTATGAACAGCCTCATACAAAAAATGATTAGGCATATTCTTTTCAGCCATCAAGGTGCATGCAACTTCTGCAATATGCCTGTTTTTTCTTTCTGCAACCCCATTTTGTTGTCGGGTATATCTGCATGTGAACTGTCTCTTTATCCCATGAGACCTCAGAAAATCACTGAACTCATTTGAGAGGTACTCTCCCCCTCCATCTGACCTCAAGCACTTTACTTTCAAGCCTGTTTCTCTTTCAACTGCAGCCTTGAAAGTTCTAAAGTGCTCAAATGCTTCACTCTTTTCCTTCATAAAATATATCCACAACTTTCAAGAACAATCATCAATGAATGTGACAAAGTATGAACTGCCTCCAAGAGATACATTTTGTGTAGGCCCCCAAATGTCTGTATGCACAACATCAAGGGATATTTCTACTTATATCTTTGCCATGTGAAAAGGGTTGTCTTGCCTGCTTACCAAATTGACATGCTTCGCATACCTTATGAAATTATGCAACTCTAAATGTAGGCAAACCTGTAACCAACCCTTTGGACTGCATTAATTTCAGCCTTTGCACATTTGCATGTCTAATGTGTTTGTGCCAAATTTCAATATCTGCAACAACATCTTTTCCTTTAGCATACATAGCAAGTAGGAATTCCAGCATCCAGAGTAAACATATGTCCAACTCTACTTCCCTTTGCTACCAACCTGTACTTGCCATTGAAGTCTTCTACAAAGCAGCCCTTTGTATTAAATCTGACTTGCAGCCCTTGCTCTACTATTTGACCGACTGACACCAAATTATTTATAATAGATGGCACATGTAATACATCTGAAAGACTCTTTGTCTTACCATCATGCAAGGACAAGGGAACTTTTCCAATGTGTGAAATTGGGTGGCATGAATCATCACCCGTCTGCACATAACCTGCATTTTACAAATCTTGCATCTCTCCAAACCATTCTACATGGTTAGTCATATGATTGGATGCACCTGAATCAACATACCAAACATCATCATGTGTTCCCTTTCCTGTAATAGCATTCAGCATATGCTGCATAACAAACAGACGTTCATTTTTGTCTTCATTCTGTCGTGAAGACGATGCATAGTTTCCTTGCTGCAACTTACCATTGCGAATATCATCTTTCTTAGCATAACATTGGGCTGCAATATGACCTGTTTTGCCACAGTAGTGACACACAATACCAGAGTTGTTAGAGCCTCTGTTCTGCCATCCACCTCTTTCTCTAAAGCTCCCCCTGCCTCTAAAGTTACCACGACCTCCTGAAACCTACATATCTCCAAATTGCTGATTCAATATGTTTTGCTAGTTGTCACTACCACGTCTTGTACCACGGCCTCTTGAAGAGAACCTGCCATGTCCCCTTCCTGAACTGGAGTAGAAAGCTTGAACCTGTTCATCACTTCTTTCAGATGTCTCACTCTGCATGTTGATCTCTTCAATGATCATAAGGGAGACCAACTCATCGAAATCTGGAAATGGCTTTCTGACATATACGGAAGTTACAAAAGACTTCCAAGCCTTTTCATTGTTAAGTCCACCCAAGGTAGATGACACCAAATCATCATCATCGGGCATTGTATCAATCGCTACCAATGCATCTGCAATGCTCCTTACCTTCAATGCATACTCATTGATAGACATCTTCCCTTTCTTCAATGTATTCAACTCTTGCTTGAGTTGAATCTTTCGTGCCTTTGTATTTACGGCTTTCAAGTATGATCCAAGCTGCATATGAATTCTCTGTATTTCTGATATGTCCTAGCATATTATTGTCAATTACTGCAGATAGCCAATACATGACCTTCTTGTCTTTTGCATTCCATTCCTTCCGTGCCTTTGTCTCTTCTGTAGTTGGAGGATCACTCACCTCCGGCTCTTTTTCTTCACCTGAAACAAACTCGTAGAGGCATTTTCCAATAAGGAAGTTCGTGACATGGAACTTCCATGAAGGGTAGTTGTTCTGGTCAAGCTTCTCAATGATGGGGCTTCCACTATTCTCTGCCATTCTCACAAAACTAATACCAAACAGCAAGCAAATCTTCTGTAACCCTCGACCTGTAGTGCACATCAATACACCAGACAGCCTTTTTCACTGTCTGCTCAACAATACATGCAATCTGCAACCTGTTTGCAGATAAACCTTATGTTTTCTTCCTCTAAATACCTCAAGAATTATAGATTTGCAATCTGTAACATGCGCACCCACTTTCGGTCAAAATAGCCAAAATCACAGTGTACCCTGAAACTGCTGTCCGCAACCTTGCGGCTCTAAAACGGGGCCTGAAATGGCCTCAGATGCCCAAAATAACTGTGGGACAGCCCTAAAGGGCTAAATCTGTAGAATACACAGTGCTCTTCACGCACACCAAATCTCATTGCAATCTGAGATTTTTGCTCTGCCCTGCTTCCCGTGCCTCCACAGGCACTATCCAAGAGAAAGAGTGGAAGGATGGGAGAGCTTCTTACCCATGGCTTGCTTGCTCAAACCTTGCTTCTTCTCCTTCACTTCAACCTTCGAAATTAGCCTCTCTTAGTGGCGTGGCTCTGATACCATATCAAGAATCGCATGGTGGGGGGACTTGCTCAAGATGCTGCGCCGAACACACATAGAATGCACAAGGAGAAGCTCACTTAAGAGACAAGAAAAGAGATAGAGGCCAAAACGTTTTCTTGCTGGTTTCTTCTTCTTTTTCCACACTCTTTACAATGTATACAAAGTATAGATAAGATACAACATAAAGGAAAGTGGCCTACTAAGTCAAACAATGCATAACCGACTACACTAGTCGACTAGCGCTATAACTATGCCAGTTGTAAATAGGTGTAACAATCTAAATATAATAAATAATGAGTCAGTGGCCATGTGAGAGTCATAATGACCACCGACGTGCTAAATGTAGACATGTGGACCCATCTAACCAGGCGGTCCATCATCAATGTTCGCATGTGTTGAGCCTGTCATCTCAACACATTGTGAACAAGTACATGAAATCATTTGTTTATTAATTGTATTATGACATGGTACATGTCACAATAGTTAAATCTCTCTTGTATGTGTTTGTGAATAGGTAATCTTCTATCCAAACCCTTGACAACCTCGATGGTGGTATGTTATATCTTCAACTCCTTGAAGTGCGAGAGTATATGATCAAAGCGATGTTTCGAGCATAGATGAGGACAATATGCAAATAAAGGGGTCGATATTACAAGGGGTGGAGACCACTGAAAGCTTGAAGCATGTAGAGGAGCCAGCATCGGGTAACAATGATGGAAATACAAGAGTCCAAGAATTCTTTGAGAACGAGGTGGACTCATCCTTTTGTGGTGACATGTCTATCGACCTTCCACAAATTGTGTCAGGAGATTGACATGGGACCATAGGATACTTCATACTTGGAGCATCCACTTACTCGATTCATTGACTAATCGCTTATAAGGATACATAAGTTATGTATTTTAAGTAAGATAATTTTTTAAAGATTTATATTATCGTGCTTTATATGCTTTAAATTAATTATGCTAACATCATTTTTTGTCTGTGCAGGTGACCTTTATGGATACTTAGACCATCTTGATGAGTCAAGAGATGAGCGATGAGGAGTTGCAGGATATCTTCACATGCATGTCTCCAGATCAAATGGTGAGATTCAGAGACATGGCGGACCAGGAGCTGTCTCGGACATCGTCAAGCCGCTCTATTAGATCTACTTCGGTGCGATCAGATGCTTCAGTTTCGAGTAGACGAGGTTTACGCTCCAAACTTGGGCCAGACGGAGGGAGTGCTTCAGGGTTAGGGGGATGCTGCAGAGATACGGATGCAGTGAGCCTACGGTCAGCTCGGGCTACAGGTGCTACTCCTCGCTCTCATGGTGGTTCTAGAGAGCGTGGCTCAGGTGGTTGCTGTGGAGGCATGAACGTGGTGTCTCTGTCTCGTCGTTCTGTTGGAGTTTTCACCTCTAGGATTTGTTACACCTGTGGGACGTCTACTCTAGTCACTCCGACTTTTGCTCAGCCATTCGCAGGTGGCACCCCTATGGGTGCTACTCTGATAGATACTACCCCGGTCAGTACACTAGATGTATATGGGTCTCTTGGATATGCCCAAGAGCATGGTCGCATGTGGGAGAGGACCCATCTTAGGCATACCCCAGAGGGGTATGCCTACCTTGTAGATGATAGATTAGGAGCCATCATCATGAATGATGAGGGGAGGAGGGTGATGGCTTGCATCAGAGAGTTGTGCCAACAAGTTTTTCGGCACAATGTCTTGGATCATTGGAAACTGGAGGGAAGCAAGGACTACATAGTAGCATCCTTGCATGAGGAGTTTCCGATACCAGCTGCAGTAGATAGGTTTTCTACGGGCTGGATGATAGAGTGCGTACATGGATATATGTCACACAGACTGTCAGGCGCACGCAAGGCACTCAAGAGTGGGGTTGCAAAGCCAAAGTGGCTACACACGGACGATTGGCGCCCACTGAGGGAGGAGGCTACAGATTCTCCAGGACGTTGGAGACAGTAGCATGCGAGGCGGCAAGGGCACGACTAGAGGCCAAAGTGGTCCATCATCTTGGGAGTGACGGCCACAGGACATATCTGGAGGACTTTGTAAGTTTTTCTTTTGTTTTGCTTGCTTATTTTTTTGCAATATCCTTTGTATTGACAATCGTGTTTCTAACAATTAGTATTTTTTTCCTTTGCAACACTCCATTACAAATCGCGATTCGACTAGCCTTGAGACTCGATATGTAGAGAGGCACAGTCTCACTACATTGATCGACCGATTGTATGGACGCGGTGGCCTTGTAAGTCACTTATCTTTCTTGTCCGTAGTTACCATGTTTAATTAGAATGCATTATTGTATGGTGGACTAATGTGTAGTTGTTTCTTTTTTTGCAGAGTCCGTTTAATGCTCCTTTGCGACGGGACGAGCTTTCGGATGGTGATGATCTATAGCTCACCCTTGGATCCCTGGAGCTCACACACCCTTCTTTTTTTGTCACGTGATCTGTGTAGACATTTTCTATGTAGTAGTGATATCTTGCCATGATTGTACCAGTTGCTTTCATTATGCGATCATGTATTTATTTAATGTATCAGTGTTATGATTTAAGTACACTTTGTCTTTATTTACACGAGCATTGTACACAGTGCAGAAACTATTTTTTCTGGCCCAAATAAAGCACATAGTGCTATATGTGGCACGACAGCTTGCTGCCTTGCCACAAATTTTTTTTTCCCCTGTTATTGTTACTATTAGCGTCGCAAATTTACTGCACGCATTATTATTAGCGTCGCAAAGCATCATTATCAGCGTCAGTATCAACATCGCAAAATGCGACGCTGATACCGATGCAAATAGTGACGCTAATATTGACTATTCTATGGCATCACCAATAACGACACTTTTTGCGACGATGGGGGCAAATTTCTTTATTTACATTTTTGTTGCTTTTAATGTCGGTATAAGGCCTATATCTTGTAGTGTGATCTTTACATCTATCTAAGCGAACTCCATATCCTCTCTAGTAACCAAAGCAAGAATCGTACAAACAGTGATCATCTTGACTCCTGGTGAGAATATATTATCTAAATCAATCCCCTTCGCTTGCTTGAATGCTTTGGCCACCAATATTACCTTATACTTAGGTAATGCATCAGATGGAGATACTTTCAATGTGTAGATTCACTTGCATGGAAATGCAAAAAGACTAACTCCCATGTAGCATTCTTTTCTAAAGAATCCATCTTTGATTCTATGGCCTCTTCAACTTATGACTATCATCCCTACTCATAGCATCTGCATAATAAGAAGGCTCACCACAATCCATGACCATGACATAGTCTAGAGATGGAGTATATCTATTTGGATGTGTAGAAACCCTCAAGGACCTACATAAAAATTGCTCAAATGGAGCCTCTAGCTGTCCAATCTATCATGTAAAACATGAGGTTATCCACCATCTGATGGCACTTTCACCTCAGCATTTGCTTGTTATCCAAGCCCTATATCATGTGGATTGTTAACCCTCAAACGAACGAAGGTGGAAAATCCGGAAAAGCTAAAGCAGAAAACAAAGACAAAGGCCAAGGCAAAGAGAAACAAAAGACAAAGATGCACAAGGAGAAGAGTCCTAAATAAGGAAGAAAGGTGCACAAGGAAAAGCGCAAGTCAAAACTTTTGTAAAAGAGAGCAAGCGCATCATGGTTTAATTCAAGGAGCACCGGGCTCTCACCCATGCAATTTGTAAATGTAGACAGGCGGTGGAAAGGAAGTTAGAAAGATAGAAGGACAATGGGAAAAAGGGCCTAGGCTACGGCCGGCCATGTAAAAAAGAGGAAAAAGGGATGACTGCCCAAAAGGGATTTAGGGTTTTGTATATAAAGTTGAAAAGTGAATGAGAAGCTCATTCTTGTGTGTGGCCAAAAGTAGCTCTCCTCTTCTTCTTCTTCTTCTTCTTCTTCTTGCTTGCTTGAGCTTGTGCTTGAGAGAGGGAGTGTGAGAGTGTGAGGGAGTGAGTGTGTGAGGGTGAGGGACCGTGGGGTGGAGAAGCTCTCCATCTTCTCCTCTCTTCTTCTCTTTTCTTCTCTTATCTTGTCTTGCTCTCGACAATGGAGCTTGGAGCTTGGAGCGGGAGGATTGAGCTTGCTTGAAGCTTGTACTTAGATCATGGAGCTATCGGAGTGCGCGGGAGAGGAGGTAACTCGAGCGGCATGGAGGTAAGCTCACTACACTCGTAGATATGGATGGCACATCGGCTATATGAGAGGTAGCCATTAGTGCTCGCCTTGGAACGCTTGAAACAATAAGCGGTTCATGGGTCTTGGCGGTTGAGTGAAAGCTCCCACATTTTGGTTCCATTGCCGGGACCAATGGATTCAAGTCTTGACCGCTTGCGCGCTTCGAATCGAGCATCGAAGTAAGGAGTTCCCCCGAACTGGTGCTTGAGATAGGTAGGAAGGGAGGGGGTTGAAGATGGTATTCGATCTCCTTGGCAAGTAGGTTTTTTGCTTTCTTGAGATTTATGTTGTGGAATGAAGTAGTGTAGGTATTTACTTTGTGATTTGGGTGCATTAGGGTAGGAAAAAACAAAGAAAAAGAAGAAAAACAAGCATCAAGGTTTCTGTTGTCATAACAGGGCATGAGGGTTTGATTCGTTTTCTGATTTACATTTTGGAGTTTATTGGCTATCCCACGTATATAGATCTCTTTCCCATCACTCCAGCATCATTCCTGTGGAATCTTGTAGCTTACAATAAGCAATACCTTAAGATTTTGGACGATTTCATTCTTGAAAGTACATTTGGATCGGCAGAATCGGACACCCGATTCAGTGTCCAATTCTCAGAATCGGACGTTCGATTTTGAGAATCAGACGTTCGAAAAACCGTCCGATCGGACCAACCCGTCCGATTTTGAGACTCGGACCACTCGGACCACTCGAACCACTCGGACCATCCTATCTGATCGGACCACTCGGACACTTGAACTTAGACCACTCAGACCAACCCATCCAATTTTGGAAATCGGACCACTCGGACACTCGGACTCGGACCAGCCCAGAATCGGACTAGCCCAAAATCGGACCAGTCAGAATCGGACCAGTCAGAATCGGAGCAGTCCAGAATCAGACCACAGTCCAGAATCGGACCACCCTGTCCGATCCGATTCCCAGAATCGGACCACTTTGAAAATCGGTCCACTGTTTCGATCCGACTCCCAGAATCAGACGTGACCAAAATCGGACCACTAGGTCAATCGGACCAACCCAAAATTGGACGTCCGATTCTGATAATCGGACTCCTGAAAATTGGACATCTGAGAATCGGACAAAAAACTATCAAAATCGGACAGGTATCTAGAACACAAATTTTGACACATCTAAGCCCCGAGATTGACCCCAAAGGCTACGTAGAGCTAAAACCACATCACAGATCCATCACTGGGCTAAAATTTAGAGCACATAGTTCAAAATTTGGCTATAAACGGTCCTCCAAATTGTGCATGACTTTCACCATAATATCTAAGAATGCACAAGCACTCACATAATACCTGCACCAAAGTATATATATAGTTTGGGTCCTTAAGTACAGGACAATAATCTCAGCTTGCTTAGAGTTTGACCTATCTCCCAAACTAATTGCACTATGTCTTGTGCACAATAGAGAAGACTAGCACTACCCTTAGGAAGAGACCACATGAGAGGTTTTCAATTGTAGGTGTTGAAGACTCCAACGAAAGTTTTGTTCGCTCTTCATCAACACCCAAGTCTAAATGCTTATCCTTTACGATCCGACAAGCCCGCAAAGAATCATCATGTGCAGAATCCCCAACAAACCAATACTTGTGTTGGCCAGCGATGCAATCCCCAACACAGAATAGCCCTACCGCCAACTCCAACAACCTTCCACCCACCACCTTGGCCACCAACAGGCCCCCAGGACCTTCTTCCACACCACCACCAACACTCCTCCACGGAAACCACAGGCGTCCTTGTCACCCACGTCTTCGGTGCATGCTATAGCCTACTACCTACGACGGTAAGTGCCATGGGATTGGCACTCGTCTAGGAGGGGGGTAATGTTAACTCTCAAACGAACGAAGGTGGAAAATCCGGAAAAGCTAAAGCAGAAAACAAAGACAAAGGCCAAGGCAAAGAGAAACGGAAGACAAAGACGCACAAGGAGAATAGTCCTAAATAAGGGAGAAAGGCACACAAGGAAAAGTGCAAGTCAAAACTTTTGTAAAAGAGCTCAAGCGCATCATGGTTTAATTCAAGGAGCGTCGGGCTCTCACCCGTGCAATTTGTAAATGTAGACGGGCGGTGGAAAGGAAGCTAGGAAGATAGAAGGACAATGGGAAAAAGGGCCTAGACTACGGCCGGCCATGTAAAAAAGAGGAAAAGGGGATGACCGCCCAAAAGGGATTTAGGGTTTTGTATATAAAGTTGAAAAGTGAATTAGAAGCTCGTTCTTGTGTGTGGCCAAAAGTAGCTCTCCTCTTCTTCTTCTTCTTTTTGTTTTTGCTTGCTTGAGCTTGTCCTTGAGAGAGGGAGTGTGAGAGTGTGAGGGAGTGAGTGTGTGAGGGTGAGGGACCGTGGGGTGGAGAAGCTCTCCATCTTCTCCTCTCTTCTTCTCTTCTCTTCTCTTCTCTTCTCTTCTCTTCTCTTCTCTTGCTCTCGGCAATGGAGCTTGGAGCTTGGAGTGGGAGGATCGAGCTTGCTTGAAGCTTGCACTTGGATCGTGGAGCTACCGGAGTGCATGGGAGAGGAGGTAACTCGAACGGCATGGAGGTAAGCTCACTACACCCGTAGATATGGATGGCACGTCGGCTATGTGAGAGGTAGCCATTAGTGCTCGGCTTGGAATGCTTGAAACAATAAGCGGTCCGTGGGTCTTGGCGGTTGAGTGAAAGCTCCCACATGGATCTATTCATACAATCTCCTAATATGCTAGCTTCCCATCCTCATAAAATACCACTCTATAGATCCCAATTGTTTTTATAGGATACTTATGCATCTTATTCTCATTAAAGATGGTATCATGGCTACATACCACCTTCTTTGATTCAGGATCTCATAAGTGATGGCCCATTTCATTTGACTCCCCATAGCCAATAATAACACATTTCTTAGACTTAGGATCAAGCTTAATTTGCTTTTCCCTAGGTATATTCACAAATGCTTCATAGACAAAATACATACATGATCATAACTAGGTCTCTTGCCAAACCATAAGTCCTTTGATAGCTTGCCATCTGATGGCTTTCTAGGAGACCTATTGATCAAATTCATTACTATCTTTACAATCTCAGCCCGAAATCCACTAGTGAGATTATAAATAGAGAATCATACTATAAACAATTTCCTAAATGGTCATGTTCATCTTTTCAACCATACCATTTTGAGCAAGTTTCTCAAAAGCCTATCAACTCTCTAAAGGCATATGAGGTGTACTCTCTCCACCATTATTAGTCCTCAAGTACTTAAGCTTATTGTGTGATTGATTTTTTGCAAATGCTAAGAAATTTTGAAATGTATCCAATACATCACTCTTCTTGCGGTGTGATATGCACATAGTAGGGAGTCCACCTCTAGCTATATCTTCACGTTTGTTGGAGGTGCTCTTTCTTGGATGTCCAAGGTGTAGAAATGCATGACCCTATCCACTACAAAGGTAGAGTATGCTGCAGAAATTGAGGCTTACAAGAAGACTCTCTAGTTAGGCCGTTTGGTTATAGAACTTGGTATTATTAATGTGGTCCCTACACTGCATTTAATGCTATGAGCACTATTTACCTGTCTAAGAATCTAGTCTTTTATACAAAGACAAAGCACATTGAGGTGCATTACTACTTTATCTGAGAGTCATTGAGGATAAGTCCATTGAGCTTTTCAAGATCTCAACTAACCAAAATTCTATAGATTTTCTCATAAAAGTCTCTCAATGGAGTGTTTTGCCTTCTTTAGAAAGCTAATGGGCATTGGATGAGATAACATCTTTCCTCACCCTATTGTACTTTATGTACATTTGTACTTTGTCACTTTTTTCTTGTTTTGTCCTCACTAGGGGCACATTCACCTTTAAGTGGGAGGTTCTTGGGGATAAAGGTACATGTGGCTAAATGCCCATGTATTCATTATACTAATAGTACTTGAACATCTATACACTATAGGTGGCAGGTACCCATCACTATTACTTCATTCTTTATCCTTTCAGTGACATTTGAATAGTCACACATTGTGACTATTGGAGTTCCCATAGCCTATGTCTCTTTCTCTTACTCTCTTTCTCCTTTCACCATAGCTCTTACTTCCGCTTGTGTGCTTCCACTCAAAGCTTCTTCCTTTATCCTTCTCCATGACATAGTTATTGTCTTTGCTTGCAAGGTCTTACCCATTGTCATGTAGCTGCAGTTGTAGCTTCCTAACCCCTATAGCACTAGCCCTTAGCCTAGCATTACTCCTTAGAGCAGTCTACCACCCATCAACTGCTATTTAAGGCACCAACACTTTTTGCAACTATCACCTTGCTGACCTATCATCACATCTACTTCTTGGCCACTACCACTAGCATCCCACCCACCTACTACCTAACTTCCTACACTAGCTGATATCACCAACGCTATTGCTTCCACCATCCCCATCTACTACTACTATAGACACTACTGCCATTGTGCGATATTGCTAGTGGCACCTTCCTATTTGTGGAAACATCACATGTACAATGGCATTTTTGCTATAGTCTCCATTGCCTCCTCTACAACAAACATCACTTCCTACAATGCCACCTACATTGCTTGAGCTCTAGCTTGTAATATTTCCCTGCCCCGCCACATGACCCCCTCTAAGTTAACGATTTTTTAAAAGAAAAAAAAGGAATCAATGCCCCCACACCGGACGGAGGGGGGGCTGCCACATGACAATGAGCAGGCTGTTAGAATATCAAGCTCCCACTACTCTTCAGTTAGTCTATCTTTATGTGTATGACCGACATTAGTTGGATATAGCTATACATGTGTGTGACATTCAATAAGTCGATGTAGTTAGTGACTTAACCACAGTTAGTCTTGGTTAGTCATACCTATGTGTGTAAGTATCTTTTAGTGAGTATGATGGAAGAATAATGGAAGAAAAACAACAATGAGCTGAGGCTCATCTTCTGCTCCACTCTGTCACTCTCCCTCTCTTCCAACATGGTATCAGAAGTTGAACCCCTGAAGCTTGAAGGCTTAGTAGTGGCCATTTGACATCAAGGCATCAGATCTGAAGAAAACATCAACAAAGAAGATTATGCCTGCAGCCCGTTTTTTGCACAAGCTATATCTTGCTACAGAAATGGTTTTTGGAAAAATGGTCCACTATTCCTGATTGTTTCAACATGTTCTACAACTTTGCAAAAGAAAAAATTTTCCAATTCCTCACAGATTTTGAGATATTCAGCACAGACCTGTGCAGACTGGCTGTTTACTGCAATAAAGAGCAGGTGATAGCATCATTGCTTGACTGAGAGCTCATCTAGGAGCTTGAAGAATTGATTTTAGATATGAAATAACAGTGATCTTCTATATATAGACAACCTAGAGCATGTATGCACCTCTCACATGAGCTTGGAACTCTCAAACTTGTTCAAGAGTACCATTGAAGCATAGGTATATGGTGGGAAGTCATATGGACTTGATGTCATGCATTGAAGCTGGGATTTTATGCTTAAAAATATTCAAATTTGGAAATTTTTAATGGCTGGAAACTTTCACTGAATGTAGACAACAAGCATTGTCTCTTAAAGCATTACATGCCATTTTGGAGCTCATGTCATTTGTATGACCTGACATATGTATGTTGAATGCTTGGAAGACTAAAGAGAGAATTGGATGAAATTGAGAATTGAAATCTGGAGATGAAACAAATGCCATGACATCTACTTGGTTGGTCATTTACAGTAAATGTAGTGCATCACATTGCCTCTCTACATTCCTGATAAGATAACTTGAAATAGACACCAACCAAAATCTGGTGTTGTCCTAAAGAAAAAAGCATCATTTATTACTCATGATCTCAAAGGAGTTGATTTCTTGAATTTCAGGAAGGTGCTTAATGTCATGTTGTAGTTTTTAGACTGCATATTCTCTTCATTGCAGTAAGAATACATGAGACAGAGATACAGTACTTACAAAGTCTATGTACTGACTAAAATACCTACGGGTTATCCCACACACTTATGGATGTTTTTGAGGTTGTAAAGGGATGAAATACCATGTTTTTTTTGTACAGAAAATAATTGCAGGAAACTATCTTGATTTGCAAGAAACTATCTTGAATTGCAGGAAACTATCTTGATCTGCAAGGAAACTGTCGTGATTTGCAAGAAGCTGTCCTAAATTACAAGAAACTGTCCTAATTTGAAGGAATCATGATCTGCAAGAAATTGTCTTGAATTGCAAGAAACTATTCTGAATAGAAAGAAATATGTACTGAGCTATAGGAAAATGTGTCAAATACTTACAGGTTGTATACATCACTGAATACCTAAGCTACAACTATGGCAAATGCTCAAGGCACTGACAATATTACTCAAATTGTGGGAGAAACGCTGGACAACAAATTTTTTTCTTTATGGAAGTTTTGTATGAAGAGTTTTTTGGTTGGCAGAGGTTATCGGGACTTATGTACAGGTGATGAGGCTAAACCTGAAATGCCTGAAAGGAATCTGAAAAATGATCAGAAAAGGGCTCATAAGCTATGGACTAAGAGAGCATGCAAAGTGTTACATGGGTTTTCCTTATGTATATCAAATGCTATGGTTATACAGATTACTGGATGCAGTTCCCCAAAGGATGCATGGGACATACTCATGAAGAATTATAAAAATGTAACACATGCAAGAAAGATTCAGCTGAAGCAACAATTCAATAACATGTCTAGGAATGGCAGAAGCATTCAGGCCTACACTACAGAGATCAAGAACATAGAGGATCAACTTGCCACCATTTTATCTTCAGTGTTTGAGGATGATATGATTGTAGTGACATTGAATGGTCTTGGCAAAGAGTATAAAAAATTTGATATATCTATTTCTGCTAAATCCCAATCACATGTGGAAGTGAGCTTGTGTTCCTTGGTGTATCTCTAAGTAGAAGATGATATTACAATATTTGAAAGTCTCCTCAAATGCACCTATGCCTAGCTATAGAGATCCATTACAATTCCTTACTACTAGTTTTAGGTTGGTCCTATAGGTCTCACACCCTCATTTCCAATTTCACTACTCTTCCTCCCTAGCTGCCCTAATTTTGGGCATACATTCCCCCATTTGGGTTAGCTAGGTGGGGTTAGATTATCTCCCAAGAACACACTTATTGCCTTTAGTGTCCTATAGTTTGCTACAAAATCTTTCTCATCTTCTAGTGTGGAAAAACACATCATGAGAACTGATTCATTTGAGCTTTCACCAATTCAAATTTGCTTGTTTGGTTTCTTACCTAATCTCTAAGTTGATGTGTGTAGTGTTCCCTTGACACCAATCTTTCTATGTAACTCTTTAGTATCTTCCTCCATCGCATCATGAGTTTTGAGCCCAACCACTCACACATGAAATGAGCACACCTTCCTATGATATTCTTCTTCCAAAGCATAATTTATGATAGTATTTGTGGGAGTTGAGTTCACTTGTTATTTCCCCTTGTTCACCACATGCATCTATTGTTTAGTTTTCGCTACCTATTTTTGTGTAGAGAATATGTCTCTAATTACTTTGATAGGTACCTTGCTAAATATGGGATCATAAGATAGTTAACTTGCAGCTATACACCACAGCAAAATGGTGTAGCAGAAAGGAAAAATAGGGTACTGATGGAATCAACAAGAGCTACGATGAATGAGAAGAGTTTGCCAAATGGTTATTGGGTTAAAGCAGTAGTGATTGTTGTCTATGTGCTGAATAGAACCCCTATAGTAGGGATTCATGATGTAACTCCATATGAGAGGTTGTATGGTCATAAGCTTGACATTTCACACTTGAAGGTGTTTGGCAGCATAGCATATGTGCATGTTCCTAATGAAAAGAGGAAGAAATTGAATCCTAAAGCTATCAAGAGTGTGTTCCTTGGTTATGCACAAGACCAGAAAGCTTACAAGTGTTATGCACTATCTACACATGAGACATTGATTAGCAAAGATGTTGTTTTTGATGAGCTGGCATCGTGATATGGTAATCCTATTGTAGTGGCTATTGATGGATCAACCAGTATTAGTAATGCTGAAAATACACCTACAGTGAGTACATCTATGAGTGGTCCTATAGGTGATGGGTCACCTACATTAAGTCCCTGTTGGTCAGGACTCTTGCAAAGTCATACTCCCACGTCCAGTGACACGAATATGTCAGTGAGGGGGAGATTGGATAAGGGAAAATAAAAGATTCTTGAGGATGTGACAGGTCCACTTATAGTAGGTTATGAGTCATCTAACAATGACAGTTTGGATAGTTAGTTGGGTGTTCCATCTATTATGATGCATGGAGTAAGGCAGAGTCATTATGTACCGCCTCATGAGAGGCAACCTCAGAGTGAACCACAATTATGGAGATCTGAGAGAGTCAGAAAACCAGTTGACAGGTTTACATACACTAGTTATTCAGCCTGCCATTATGCATATATGGCTAGTGTGACATGTTACAAAAAATCTACAAAGTTTGATGATGTAGTTACAGATTAATGCCCCCATTATGAGGAGAAGCCATGCGTGAGTATAGACATTAATTAGGTCCTAACTTGTATGTTAGATGATGTCTATATGACCTAATGGTAAAAAGGTGACCTTTGTGGATCTAGCCTTTAGGTTAGATAGACTAGTTTTGCTGGTAGCAACTTCAGGCACATTGCATCAAGTTCTAGTGTGCAGGAGTGGTAAATGAAATATTCATTGGCTAACTAGGGAAGGTTTATCAAATAGGCAAACTAGTCTATATTATTGGGCTATAAAAGGAAGACATCCCTCCACAGCCATCATTGCTCCCAGTCAGAGTTCTTTAAATTTGCCTTAAGCTCTTCACCTATCATCCATCGATCATGATCTAAGCTCCATAGTAAAAGCACACGAGTGGACAGAGCCATCTTTGTATTAGCTCATTTGAAATTAAAGCAAGTTCTATTCTTCTCATATTTGTTATGTGTTCTCCACTCCTTGCTTAGATTTTGTCCACCTCTACATCACGTAATTTTTACAAGCACTAGAGCATGTAAACCCTATCCCAATGTCGGTTTGGGCACAACATAGTGACTAGTAGGTTTACTATCTAAAGCCACAGAGGCAAGCTGTGGTACGAATTGATTGACACTTAGATAAGAAAGGGCAGGGATCCCATGCTAGATATAAATCAAAGGTGCATAGGATGGAGGCCTAGGATGGAGGCCAAGCCTCCCCTAAAGGTGGATAAGCACCACCCAAAACTAAAGGGAAGAGGTCCTAAAGGTTGTGCCTATAGTTAATAAATCCCCTGTGTGGTGATTGATATATAAAAGTGAATGGTGTAATGGTAATATAGTGGAAGAAGTGGGTGTGATGGATAGGTTTGAAAATTATTAGGATGCATTAAATTCATTTTTATTAGGTGTATGGAAATTCAATTGAAGGGGAAGACCTTGAATGCAAGGAAGATGATACACCAAGCTCATTCTGACTTTGAGAAGCATCATGTAAAGAAGGAAGGGAAGAAGAAGAGATACCATACTTTTTCTTATAATCACCCCTTCTTGTATTAACATACATGAGTGAATAATTAGTGGGAGATTTCCCATGATTAGCATATGGCACTCTTGCTTTAGCTTGTTCTCTACCAAGCTGTTGCAAATGTGGTGAAGAAAAAGAACTAGAAGAAGGGACAAAAGTAGAAACTTGTGTACCTTGCATTGAAGTAGGAGAGATCGTTTGAAAGTAAGGAACATACTCTAGATCTCTCTCTCCAAGAGAGATCTAGAGTATGAAAGTAAGGAACATACTCTAGATCTCTCTCTCCAAGAGAGAGATCTAGAGTATGAAAGTAAGGAACATACTCTATATCTCTCTCTCCAAGAGGGAGACCCATCCTTAAGGGAGGTCTTGACAACCTTGCAACATCATCAAACTTGTGCACTATATCCAATGAGAAAGAATGCAATAAACATTCTTCATGTAACTTTTGTTTGAAGGCTTATTGACATAACTCTTTGGATTTCCTAGCTTTAAGAACCAATATTAGATATAGCTCTTTTTTTATGATGTCTCCAACATAGTTAGAAGGATCTACAATTGAATCTACAGTCAACTATGTTAGAACCTTGTAGAGTTGGAAGTGGATGCCTTTCTTGCTCAATTCTTGGCATAGGCTCCTTTGGGGAGGGATTGAGTTGGTGTAGATGTGTTTGAAGTCATATGTCCTATTGTACTCCCTAGCTTCTGGGAAGAGCTTTCACATCAATGTCTAGGTTTCTTCATAGAGTACCTAGATTTGATACCATGTAGAGAAATTCCCTATAACACAAAGTCAAATACAATCATATGACACATCACAAATTAATAATAGAACATAGTTAGAGTTAGGGTAACTCAAAGACAATGAGCACACAAAATAATAAACTAAATGAATCCAAATAGAACACAATGTTCATGCAACAAACATACTATGCAATGAAGGAATATTGATCCATGAACTCTCCTATCTTGAGGACTCAGGTAAAGAGTATGAGCTAGAGAGTGCGTCGTACTCCTAACAAATTTTGAAATGTAGTAAGGTCTCTAGGGGTTCACTATATGTATATCCTCTACACCATGTGAGTTCAAGAACAATTTATAAATATCCTTATCTATGAGTTTTCCTTGAATAAAGTACAATTTTTTCTATTCAATCTATAAATATTCCCATTATATTACACCCTTTGATAGGTAAAAATATACAAAATTGGCATTTAAAAAATAGCTTATTTTGAACCCATGTGATACACACATATATTCATAATGAGTGACCTCCATGTGGCACACACATATATTCATAATGAGTGACCTCCCTGAGAGTAAGGTGACCTCCAAAGGTGCATGACAATAGCAATGATAGCTCAAGTATGGCAAGATCAGTGATGTGACAAATGGGCTGAAATAAAAAGAAAATAGCAAATGCAAATCTAGAAGATGATGTGGTAGCCTAGCAAAGTGCAACAACAACAAAACACAAGTTTCTTGATGATCTAGAGCAAGCGAGAGTTAATTTGGTGTGGGAGAAAACACAGAAGTTCAAAACACAACTAGCTATGATGTTGCTATCTATAGGTGACTTCATTAGGATAGCTTCCACACACAGAAAAAAGTAGCCACCAACAACAAACACAAACTTTTGACAATAGGAAGCAATAGTTTAGGATATAGACTATGATGAAGGGTTGCTAGATAGGTGCCATATGGTAGAAGATGATAGATAGCTCTAAATGAGATATCCTCTATGAATGGGGTGCTTACAATGATGCTTCAGCACCTACACAGTGCAAAAATGAGATTGACTGAATGGGAGGACATCTTGACTATTTATAGAAAGTTTGGGGCCTCCTAAATTAGGGTTTGCACACGAGACATTGAAACTCTCTAGGATTGTGTTTCTTTTTAGTAAAAGTTTTAAATTCAATATTAATTGAGTTTTGGAATTGCTTCAATAAAGCCAATGTATTTTTAGCGCAACATTAGGGAGGGGTAACAAGCATAAGAATTAAAAAAGTTAGTGTTATCATTATGGAAAAAAAGCATATTTGGACTATAGGCAAGGTTGTAGAAGGAGACAGAGGAGGAGAATGATATCTTTGATGAATCATTATCCTTTGATGAAAATTTTGAATTAGGCCAAGTGGTGAAGGTCGAGCCAACATGCAATGTTCTAACCCTCGTGGTGCTATCAAACCTCATGACTCTCTAGTGGCAAAGAGGGAGTGTGAGAGGGTGGCGGTGGTGGGGTATCATAGCCTCATCCACATGTGCAATTGATGGCAGGAGGCATATTTCACGGTGGATTCTGTGAGGTTTTACGGTGGATTCCATAAACTTTGTTGACCGGGGCTCATACACAAAGTGGATTCTTTGTGCAAGAAGTCGATGGGGACGCCTATCCTTTTCGGGCGTTTCATTAATTTAGTGTGTATGGGTGATTCCATAGCGGGTGATTCCGTAAAATACATATTAAATTAATAAACGTTTATGAGTTTAGAGTGCGCACTCGTAATAAATTAAGGTTAGGATTGATTTCTAACCAGTTGATTTATTTATGTAGCTGAAGACTGCTAGGTATTCACTTTTGTCAGTTTAATTGTATTATTTTACTAACAATTGTGAATGCTTCAATTGATGTGTAGAGATAGCAGCAGTGGCGGAGGAAAGCATTGGAGGATAGCGTGTATTTGAGTTATCATTTATATTTTGATGGGCGCATACCTTAGGCATGGCGCCTATATTTTATCATGCCTATTTATTGAGGTGTTGGATATTTATTTATTATTTTATATGCACATGGGCGCACGATTATGATATTTGTATTTGGACGTTGTATTGGGTACGCCTGACTCTTCGGGTGCCGCCCATTAGCTTTATTTCTATTTTGTGCTAAAGCAAACTCAAAAGCTGAAAGCGTGCTATTTTGTAATTTGGGCTATTATTTGAGCTTGAAGATGATTAATACATAAAATACATGCTTTGTGGAGCGCTCACACAAGGCATGGGGGGAGATTGTACCCAATTGGTCTCTTATTCATGTCGTGCATGCTTTTTACCTTGAGTTTTGTGCAAAAAGTAGAGTTCTTTTGTTCTTGGGGACATTCCGGCATTCACTACGCGAGCATACGGCATCCGATCTGCGCACCAGTGGTATCAGAGCGAAGCTGAGATCGAGAGCTTCCAATCGCTACCCATCTTGTGCGAAGGCAGAGCTCCTGGAACGATCGAGCTCTACGATCAATCTCATCGCGAACGGTCGATATAGGTGGATTCCTGGCGGTCAAGAACCTTTGTTTCCAGTCTTTGATCGGCGAAGGACCGGCCTGCAACGACGGAGGACCACTCTATATCCTCTTCTACAAGTCGTGGATAAATAGAGATAAGCCATATCTTTCCTTAAGCTTCAAAGCTTAAGTCTTTAAGTTATAAAGCTTAGCTTAGCTTGAAGCTTTAAGAAGCTTCACTTAAAGCTTCAAATAAACAAAACGTTGAAGAATGGCGGCAGGACGTGTAGGGCGGCGAAAATTCTGCCGAGGACATATTCATGTCCTAAAATTTGACGACTTACTGAGAAGCTTAAAGCTTCTTAATACTCTAAGTCTACTAAAGGTTTCCAACTACTCAAGTTCAAAGTTACCTATCCTGCAAGTTTTGTTAGTCAATAGTCACGTAAATCTATCAAGTTGATCAAGTTTCGTAAGTCTGCAACTCTGCAAGTCAGTCAAGTCACCTAAAGTCAGAACTGACTTGTGTTCAAAACTCCTATAAGGACTGCTCCTGTGCAGAAGTACCGAACTGCAAAGTTGTTCCCTGGAAGGTACTGTTCGCATGCGCAAACTTACTGAACCAGTTTCAGCACATGCAAAAGGTCAAAACACAGATTTTTCAAAGATTACAAATCCCACAATAGCCAAAGACAAAGATTGTGAAAGCCACACACAAAAATATATAAGCCTTGTACACCCGATCTTGAGCTACGCTCATCCCGCTAATTGGATTTTGAGAGTGTGAGGTCTTTTGAAGTTTTGCAGGATGACGAAACAAAATATGCATGATTTGATGGCTGAAGGCGATCTTCTTGAACCTACGATGGAGCAAAAGCTGGATTTAATTATGATGCAGTTGGATGAAGAACGAAGAGCCCGGTAAGCATTGCAAGCACAATTGGCCAATTTACAAAGATCGACTACTGACAAAGAGGAACCACAATCTAAAGATCTTATCCGACGTACCATCGATGCGACTCTCGAAGCTCAATCCATCCGCAAAGAAACAAAGATAAGTAAAAGAAATTTCAAATTCCATACTTTCAATGGCACTCGAGATGGAAAAACTGTTCTTGCATTCATCAGTCAGTTTGATGATTACTTTCATAAGGAAACATATGCTGAAAAAGATAAAATCAAGTGTGTCACTAATCATTTAGTGGATAGAGCATCTCTTTGGTGGACCGTGGTTCGTAAGAGTATAGATTGTCCCACTACCTGGGAGAGCTTCAAGAAGAAGTTTATGCAGAATTTCCTTCCTCCACAATTTCATGAAAAATCCATAAAGCAATGGGACCTTCTTCACCAAAGAGATCGTGAGCCTATTCCTCAGTACACCGAACGCTTTTGGAATGCATTACTCCAGTTACGCATGCTTGAAGACGTACCTGAAGCGACTCACAAGCGCAAGTATATGTCTGGATTACTTGGGCATCACTACGCTGAAGTCAATATGTTCAAGCCTGCAACTCTTGAACATGCAATTTCTTTAGCTCATGACACTGAAGACAAGCTTCGAGGAAGAGACAAGCGTCCACAACAATTTCAAGCCAATGGTAACTATGGACCTAAGCAATTCAATTCAAATTTTAGAAGATTTAATCAAGGTCGATTTTCTTCATCATCTTTCCGTAAGTCTTGGGCAAAACCACTTGCTTTACCATCGAATACCAATCAAAACCCTAAGCCAACTTCACAGCCAAATCCTAATATTCCTAGACTTCCTGCCATTGCAAACAATGTATCTAAAGCCAAACCTATAGTGTGTTACAAATGCCACCAACCTGAACATCTAGCAGCCAATTGCCAATCGAAGATGCCACCTGTCCATATCAACTATCTTGGAGCAATGGAAGATGAAGAACATGAAGAAATGCCTGACTTTACGGAAGATGAAGACGACATTACTACTCCTTCGGATACTTTACCAGGTACGCCAACTCCACATTCTTTATTGACAATGAAATGTTTAGTGTATGGAAAAGAAAAGATTATTTTGCATGATGATGGTAGTACTCATGATTTTATTTCTGCAAAGTTAGTGAAAGAATTGAAATTACAAACTGTTCCTACGCATTATCGCATTAAAGTAGCATTCTTAGGCACAAGGTATAATGGAACACAAGAGGTGCATGATTTTGAAATTCAAATTGGTGAATACACTGAAAGAAGGAATTTTCTAGTTGTACCATTACAGTCCAGTGACATTATTTTAGGTATGCCTTGGCATCATTAGCATAACCCTGATATAGATTATTCCACGCATTCAATTAATATTCATTTTCAAGGAAAACATATTACATTGTATGGTATGCATGCATCTAATGCTTTTCCACTGCTTTCTCATACTCAAGCTAAACGTGCATTACGCAAAAGTAGTAAATCTTATCTAATTTGGGTGAATGAACTGCAAGCTAAAGAAAAACATATGCACCCTAGACATAAAGAATTTCTTGCACAATTTAAAGATTGTTTTGCAGAAGATCTACCACCTGGTTTACCTCCTACACATCCAGAAGACCATAAAATAGATTTAATTCCTGGTACACAACCACCTTGTAAAGCACCATATAGGCATAACCAGATAGAGCAAAAAGAAATTCAAAATCAAGTTGAGGAATTACTGAATAGAGGATTGATTAGACCTAGTAGTTCTCCATTTGGTGCACCTGTTTTGTTGGTAAAGAAGAAGAATAATACTTATCGTATGTGCATTGATTATCGTGCTTTATATAAGATTACTGTAAAGAATAGATATCCAATTCCTAGAGTCGATGATCTTATGGATAAGCTGCAAGGTTCTGCCATATTTAGTAAAATAGATCTTAAATCTGGTTATCATCAGGTGAGATTAGATAAGTCTGACATATTCAAGACTGCATTTAGAACACAATTTGGTCATTATGAATTTTTAGTGATGCCTTTTGGATTGACTAATGCACCTGCTACATTTAGTAGAATGATGAATCATATATTTTTGAAATATCTGCATTGTGTTATTGTATTCTTTGATGATATTTTGGTGTTTAGTAAAAATGAGAAAGAACATTACAAACATTTGTCCTTGGTTTTCAAGTTGTTGAAAGATAATCAATTGTATGCTAATCCGAAAAAGAGTGAGTTCTTTAAAACAGAAATTGAATATTTACGTCATATTGTATCATCAGATGGTATTAAGGTTGACCCTAAGAAGATAGAAGCAATATTGAACTGGCCTATACCTAAAAATGTGCATGAGTTACGAACTTTTCTAGGTCTTGCTAGTTTTTACAGGAAATTTGTGAGGAATTTTTCATTACTTGCTTTGCCTTTGACTAAACTTTTAAAGAAAGGTATTATTTATCATTGGTCTGCTAATCAACAGAAATCCTTTGATTTATTGAAGCATGCATTAACCCATGCTCCTGTATTACAACGACCTGATTTCAATAGACCATTCTTTTTAGTAGTTACTGATGCTAGCGGATCTGGAATAGGAGCTGTACTTATGCAAGATAATCATCCCATAGCCTATTCTAGTTGTAAACTGAAACCCTCCGAACTTAAATATTCCACATATGATAAAGAATTATTAGCCATGGTACAAGCTTTAAGACAATGAAAACATTACTTAATGGGTTCTGAGTTTATGATTAAGACTGATCAACAAAGTATTAGACATTTACTTAGCCAACCTCAAATATCTGACCGATATATCAAATGGGCAGCTTTTATTCAGAGTTTCCATCCCATTATCCAATATCAACCAGGTAAAGAAAATGTAGTGGCCGATGCATTAAGTAGAAGACCGACCATTCATAATATCTCTGTTATATCATTTGATTCTCTAACTCCTATGAAAGATACTTATCATCAAGACATTACTTTTCATGCTGATTGGAATAAATTAGTTGGAAATAACTAGATTCCTATTGATTCACTATCTTATAACGATGGATTCATGTTTTATGAAAAGAGATTATGTGTTACAGTTCCATTTAGATCTTTTGTTTTGAATGAGATTCATTGTCCTCCATATCAAGGTCATAGAGGTATCATATCTACTTTACGTACATTAACTGAACATTTTTATTGGCCACATATGGACACTAATGTATCTAACTTTGTTTCTGAATGTTTGATTTGTTAAAGAGTTAAGAGACATCATGGTAAAAAGTATGGATTACTTATTCCTTTATCTATTCCATCAAGACCATGGGAACAGATTTCTATGGATTTTATTACTGGTTTACCTAATACTAAAGCTAACCATGACATGATTTGGATTGTAGTAGACAGGTTTAGTGAACAAGCATATTTCATTCCATGTAAGAAAACTTTAACAGCATCTCAGGCAGCACAATTGTTTTTGAAAACTGTTTTCACTAATCATGGATTACCAAAAGTTATTATTTCTGATCGTGATTCTAGATTTTGTAACAACTTTTGGATTACTTTGTTTGCTAACCTAGGAACAAAAATTGATTTTTCATCTGCATTTCATCCTGAAACTAATGGACAAACAGAAGCCACTAATAGTACTATTCTAGATCTTTTATGTGCTTACACTATTTCTAAACCACAGACATGGGACACACATTTGCATTTACTACAATTTGCATATAACAATACACCACACACATCTACAAAGAAAGCGCCGTTTGAAGTGATTTATGGTTATAGATTGTCTATACCTGTTGCATCTTGATCAAATAGAATTTAGAGTGCTGATGATATTGCTACTGTGTACGCTACTATTTTTGATGAGGTTAAAGACATGATTGCCAAAGCCTAGCAATCATATACCAAACAAGCCAATAAGAAAAGACAAGCAATGAATTTCAAAGTTGATGACTATGTTTGGTTGAGAATAGAAAAACGTAGATTACAAAGTGTAGATAAACACCCAATTGTGAAATTAGCCCCTAGATTCTATGGACCATTTAAGATCATTCACAAAATCAATGACAATGCATTCAAGTTAAAATTACCACCTCACTGGAAAATTCACAACACATTTCACATTAGTTTCTTACGACCTTTTAGAGGCCAATTACCTGTACACCCTGTTTATGAAAACCCACCATTGTTAGATGAAGAGACTGAAATACTTGAACCTGAAGCTATCATAGATACTGACTTTATGACCACTAGAACTGGCCAAAGATATTCTAGATATTTACTCAAATTTAAAAACTATCCTGTAGAAGAAGCCCAATGGATGCACGCTAGAGATTTAAATGCTTTCCCCACTCTGTTAGCTCCACATTGAGCTAATAGCAATTGAGGTCAATTGCTATCCCACCCCGGGGGTATGATGCTAGGAGGCATATTTCACGGTGGATTCCGTGAGGTTTTACGGTGGATTCCATAAACTTTGTTGACCGGGGCTCATACACAAAGTGGATTCTTTGTGCGAGAAGTCGATGGGGACGCCTATCCTTTTCAGGCGTTTCATTAATTTAGTGTGTACATGGGTGATTCCATAGCGGGTGATTCCGTAAAATACATATTAAATTAATAAACGTTTATGAGTTTAGAGTGCGCACTCGTAATAAATTAAGGTTAGGATTGATTTCTAACCAGTTGATTTATTTATGTAGCTGAAGACTGCTAGGTATTCACTTTTGTCGGTTTAATTGTATTATTTTACTAACGATTGTGAATGCTTCAGTTGATGTGTAGAGATAGCAATAGTGGCGGAGGAAAGCATTGGAGGATAGCGTGTATTTGAGTTATCATGTATATTTTGATGGCCACATACCTTAGGCATGGCGCCTATATTTTATCATGCCTATTTATTGAGGCGTTGGATATTTATTTATTATTTTGTATGCGCATGGGCGCACGATTATGATATTTGTATTTGGACATTGTATTGGGTACGCCTGACTCTTTGGGCGCCGCCCATTAGCTTTATTTCTATTTTGTGCTAAAGCAAACTCAAAAGCTAAAAGCATGCTATTTTGTAATTTGGGCTATTATTTGAGCTTGAAGATGATTAATACATAAAATACATGCTTTGTGGAGCGCTCACACAAGGCATGGGGGGAGATTGTACCCAATTGGTCTCTTGTTCATGTCGTGCATGCTTTTTACCTTGAGTTTTGTGCAAAAAGTAGAGTTCTTTTGTTCTTTGGGACCTTCCGGCATTCACTACACGAGCATACGGCATCCGATCTGCGCACCAGCAGTTGTGATGGATCTTGAACATGTCTTCCACTACATTAACTAAGTCTGGTAGATTCAAATCTTGGAGTTGATTTAACTTTCAAATTCATGATGGGAATTTGATTAGGAATAGTCTTTGCTCCTCATTTATTCTCACATGAGGAGACACTTGGTGGTCTTGTCAAAGGTGGGGAGTCCATGGTTATGATTTGTTTCTGCAAGGCATTAGTTAGAAGCATCAAGATTCATCTATATTCTACTCTCTATAAGCAAAAAATGGTATGCTTGACATTAATATCAATATCTTTTTCAGGTATGTTGGTGGTGGCTTCATCACCCATTGGTTAGGCATCCATGAACCTGTTCAATTGTCATTGTTGTATATCCTATGATGAGTTATTAATCATTATATATTTTATTATACTGATTACCCATGATCTGAGAGATGATTTTAGCTTTGTACATATCCTCAGCAATAGAGTTCAAAGGCAGAAGCCATTTTTTATTTTAGAGCATTTAATGCTAGTAAATTTGATATTTATGATGCATTTTGTTTGCCTATTTATAGGCTTATCGTATTCTCCACATCTCATTCATTAGTTATGAGCACACTACTTCCATTGGAGAGAGGAAGACTCGAGTTAATCTCTTATCAAATGTTTAGCACCATGAGCACTATAAATCTATTATTTGATTGTTTAGCACCATTACCACCATAATCTTAGACAAACAAAGATAGCACTTGATCTATTATTGAATGTTTAATACCATGAGCACTATAATAATAGAGAGTGCTTTCTTATGATACATGGTTGCTTATGTGTCACAAAACAATCAAGGCAAGATTTATGGTTGAAAGTCATGCACTTTCCTATGTAGGGGAGTGGCATTGGCACTAGAGCTTTTTTATTTGCCACCTTGAGATGTGGTGTGGATTGCTTTGTGTGCACATGCATTGAATGTCAGAATGTCAATTTTGACCAACAAGAGGTACCATTTTTTTACAACCCATGCCTATTCCTAATAGACTATGGGACTCCATAGCATTTGATATTCCTAGGACATTTATAGGGAGTGATGGTACATGGACCATTTTTTAAGGTTTAGCAAACATGGTGATTTCATACCTGTGAGGAAAAAGATATGCAAATCATATAGCAAGATTGTTCATGTTGAACATCTTTAAATATCATGGCATACCACAATTAATTGTGAATACTAGGGATCTTCATATGACAAGTTTTTTTTGGAGAGGTGTTTTTGAGAGATGGTTATGATCCTAAAGTTCTCTTCTTTTCATCCATATACAGATGGGCAATCTAAAGAGATAAATCCTATTGGCTTATTTGCAATGCTATGTGTTTGAGCATAAGACCAAATGGGAAGCTTATAACAACACAATGCATAGTTCCACGAGCAAGGCATCATTTGAGATTTTAGAAGGGGGAAAGAAAGTCCCACCCATTTTGCATATGAAGGATAAGATATCTAAGGCTGTCTCAAGAGTATGGACGAAATTTATGCTAAAGAAAAGGTAGCTCTCCAAAACACTCAAGCAAAGCAAAAGAAAGCAACTAATTATCACCATAGAGCTTTGGCATTTGCAAAGGGTAATTGGGTTTTGTTACGCTTTGAAAAGGCTAGGTTCAAGAAAATCAAGGGTAAATAGCTTATTTTCCCTAAACTCAATATGAGATATTATGGACCTTTTCAAGTGTTGCAAAGGATCAATGAGGTCTCATCTTTCTCATCTACACCTATTGTCACAAGAATGTGAAAATTTGAGATACCTTAATCTTGCTGATAGCATTTGATTAAGTTACTAAATCAAATGTGCAAGGTTATTTAGCACATGTGTTGCACATGGCAATTATTTCATGGTAATAGGCCAAGGACCCCGAAATATGTAGTGGGTACCAATAGCAAAAGTTGTGATAAGTTATGCCATCTAGGCTTTGGTGGTCAATTGATCTCACTTTGACCCTAGGGGAGTTGTTTGGCCAATAAGTGTTAGTAGTGACACTAGAGACTAGCATTAATTAATTGGTTAATGCCAATCTAAGGGTCAATAGAGGTTTGGGACCACTCGAAGTTGTTAATGGCCTAGCCAATTTAATTATGGATGGGCACATTTAATTTTGGGCAGGGTTTGAAAAGTTGAAATTAACTTTAGAATTATTTAATTTTAAAAACTAATTAAATTAGTTGAATAATGCTAAAAATTAGATTTAAAAAGTTGCCACTTAGCAAAAATACCCATGCAAACTGAGAAAACATTTTTTGGACCTGGTTTTAGCCATTTAGGGCATTTTCTACCCTTAGAGAGAGAGAGAGAGAGAGAGAGAGAGAGAGAGAGAGAGAGAGAGAGAGAGAGAGAGAGAGAGAGAGAGAGAGAGGTATTGCAAATCAAAATTTGAACTAAATTTGTTTTCAGATCTTGAATCTGAGTTCCTTTGGGCCTCTAATTTTAGACAAAACACTTTTTGCCAACAGTGCAAACATGAAGTGAATGAACCAATTATTTAACTAATTAAGCTTAAAGAAGCTTAAATCTTGAAAATTCTATGATTTAGGGGGCACTTTTTTCTGGCACACCCCTTTATGGCTAAATAAATCCATTTTTTGAGTGGTTGAATCATAAGGAATGCTATTAGCTATGGATTCCTCAAATTTCTTGCTTCAAAATGTTACAAAAATCATGTGAAATGATGGATTGTATTGAAAGCTCAATTTTTAATCTCTCTCTCGCCATAATTGCGGTTCATGTGGGTTGAGAGGATGAGGGGGAATGGGTGCTAGAACATGGCACAATGCGAGAAATGGACCAAAGGAGCATGAAGGTGGCTATTAGTGGCTATGTGAAGCATCAACGAGCTTCCTAAGCGACTCCAAAGCATAAAAAGTTAAGTGGTTTTATAAAATATTTCATGATAAGTCTTGATTTCAAAATAAACTTGATTCTATTTCTATTTTTATCATGGAATTGAGGTGCATATGGATTGAAATTTAATATGAAAGTAATATGTATTAGATTTAAGTGTTACAGTTCTAAAATTTTATAATTTTTGGTCTTTATAATGTAGAAATTGATTATTGAAGTCACAAAAAACCCACAAAAATAAGAAATATGATGATAATTGATAAAATTGGTGAAAGTAATGCTGCATATAGGGCAAAATAGTGCATGTTGTTACCATGTGTCATGAAAGGACTTGAGAGGAGAGATAAGTTTGTAGGAAAGAGAAAAGAAGAGTGTAGAGGAGAGAGAAAGTCTAGATGAGGAGAGAGAAAGACTAGAAATGGAGAGAGAAAGACAAGAAAGAAGGAAGGAGATGACTGGAAGCCATGAAAGGATAGGAGGAGCTTGAGAGAAGAAGGATAAAGTTTTATTATTGTCTCAAAAAAAAATCTCCTATATATATTTGCCTAATCTTCAAGGATTCACAAAATAAGTACAATTAGAGGGCTGAGAATCAAGTACAAAGTATTGACAACCATTTCGAAATATAAAATAAAAACTTGGATCAAAATGTTGTCATTAAGAGCTCCTCCCAGATGGAGACATTGTGCTATCCCATTGCAAACCTTATTGCTAAAAATTTGTAATAACTTTGGATTGGCTAATCTGAATCATCAGACATTCTATAGCTACATACAAAGCTTTTCTTTAAGTACTTTCAGTCCATATGACACACATATTTGACATTCATTCAGCATTAAATATGGCCCAAAATAGAGATCTATTCTATAGTGAAACAAAGCCCACTAGTTAGCATGATATTGTATCAAAATTCTTGAAGGTAAGGATATCATTCCCAAAGTAATGTTGGTTTATGCAGAGAGTTAAGTCTAGCCCTTAGCCACCTGAGTCAAAAGGAAAGATGACATCCCATCTATGCATTAAAGTTACGACCACCAAATCATAAGTATCATCACTTATAAAGTAGTATGTGTGTACTTATGATTCCACAAAAGCATATGCAATTGAGCCAAATAGAAGCCCATGGTCATGGTCTTCCTCATCAAAAACTTCATAGGTTGCAACTTAAAACTCTTTATGACAGATGATTTTTGACGCCAAGAAGTGCTTAAAAATAGCAAATATCTGAATTTTAGGGAAAAAATAGACTTCATTGAAGGCAGCAGTTGGAATCAGTACGATTTTAAGTGGCAAAAGCCCAAAAGTGCTTCAAAGACCTACCAAGCGATAGTTGGGGAATTTTCATATTTTTTCCAATTGTCCTATTAGAATCTGGGGGACTTCAAGACGGATGCCCAATAATTTTCAGATCATGAATTGGACGCCGGACAGTCGAATGGGGGTGCTCGGGAGGCCAAGGCCCAAAAAGGCCAAGTATAAATGAGTTTTAGGGGCCCAAAGGGTGTGACCTTTGGGTGCCCCTAAAAAATATGATTTCGTGGGTGGGGGGGGGAGGGGGGTTTCACAACATGAAAGAAAATGGACACCATGGATGCAAAAGGCGACATGTGAGAAAGAGGGGCTATGGGGAGGCTGCAAACACAACCCCCCCTTCTGATCATATCCCTAATCTACATCTTGTCTTCACTCTCCATCGCCGCCTTCGGCTCGTGAGATGGCTGCCTAGAAAGGAAGATACAAATTCAGTCTTTCTCTCTCCTCCCTCTCTCTCCCCTAGGGCCAGTTCATGCCCATGAAGAAGAATGAAGACCGATTGAAGGATGCTTGCCCGACATGAACCAGATTGCTCCAAGATCAAGAGGAGACTGAGAGTAGATGTATAGCATTGAAGATTTGATGCTGATCGGTCCATTGGCAACCTAAAAAAATTAATTACAAAACCCGCAACATGCAAATAAGCAGTATGCCTAATTTTTACAAAGGAAATTTGCTTATTGTTGATGTTTGATGGTGGTTGAAATGAAATTCATATGGAACAAAAAAAAAATTGGATCTTTTTTTCATTATTATTGAGGGTTTTGCATTAAAAAAGTGCAAATATATAATAATACATAGTCGTAATAATTAAATTATACCCGAAAAGCACATTTTTAGTGTAAAAATGAAGGTTTTATTGGTTTCGAGTGGGGAAAAGAGATCTGCATGGGATAAAATTCTGAGACAAAATATCTTTCAGCTTTCATGATCAGTCACTAATCATAAATTATAAAATAATCTATTTTTATACACAAATAAATAGAGAAAAATAGCAAAAATAGAGAAATATAGTATTGTCACGTTATAAGAATCTAGAAAATTATGATTCATGGTTGTGGCTATATAACAAAGCCGAGGCATGAATTTTGGCTTCAATTCAGCTTTGTTTATGTGTTATAGTTCATGTTTTTTTTATTTTATGCGAAAAATACATACAAAATAATACCCTACACCTATGCAACGCAGTATAACCTAAACATTAGAGGGAAAGGGTGAGGTTAAGAGATTAAAAGGATTGAGAGGGTTTGAATTTTTTAAAGCACTTTATTGTGCATTCCATTTAGAATTGCGATAATTCAACTTAAGGGGCTATGTTGAGTGTTGAAATGACTTGTTTTTTGGCTGATTTTTGTTATTTTTGAGAGCTGAATGGTTGATTTTATGAGATGATTGATTGGTTTGGAAGTGGTTTGAGAGTGTTTTGGATGATATTGATTGTATTTTGGAAGTTCATGATGTTTATCAGTGGTTCTGTGATGTTTTGATAGGTTTTGATTGGTTCTGTATACCTTCTGTATAGCTTCTGTTTTGTTCTGATTGTCTTCTGTAAGGAGGGATGGAGTATTGATTGATGAAGATTGAGATATTGTGAAATTTTATTGAATGATTTTTGAGAGTTTGGAATGGTTTGAGTATGAGTTACGTGGTTTTGATGATCTTTTGTAACCTTTTGTAGAGCTTCTGTCTTTGTTCTGTTCTGTACTGTAGCTGTTCTGGTACTGTTCTGTGATTGTTCTGTATGCTTCTGCATGTGTTCTGTAGAATGTATGTGTAGTTTGGGAAAGTTTTCTAGCCTTGGAAAGAGGTGAATACAAGTGTAAAAGAGCTGAAAGAAGTAGTTGCTGAAGACTGAAGTAAAGACTGAAGTGAAGTGATAGTAGTGAGCTATGAAAAGACACTGTAGTGGCTCTGGTGACTCTTCATATTAGACATATCTCTTGGGAGGGGTATCCACGACCTAAAAAGGATTATTGAGAGTGATTTTGAGAGATTGTAGTGAGGATATGATGTAGTATTGATAGAGAGAGAGAGAGAGAGAGAGAGAGAGAGAGAGAGAGAGAGAGAGAGAGAAAGAGAGAGAGAGAGAGAGAGAGAGAGAGAGAGAGAGAGTCAGAGATAGCCAATTCTACAAAAACAGAGTGATTGTATATGACAGATTGAGAGAGAAGACTATGAAGATATTGAAGATGAATACTATGTGATGTATTTCCATTCAAAGATGGTGTATTCCTTTGCTTTCTTTGTTATATTGATGGATTTTGTGAAGATGTTGAAGAATATGGTTGATTCTATCAAATCCGTGGGAGATCTACATGATGCTGCATGAAGATTTGTTGTGCCTGGTGTTCTTTTCTTCATTGTGATAATATGAAACATAATAAACAAGCTTGTTGATGTTACAAGATAGATTTTCTTGCAAGAGAATTCCCTTTTCCTTGGTGTTCCTCTTGGGGCTCCAGGCTAGTAGCACAAGATATCAGTGCTAGTCTCCATACATCGAAGCATACGTTTAATGAAAATCATGAAAGGGCTATTTTGTCCACATCATGAAATGCTGATTTGTTGAATATTGTTTGCGCACTAGGATCATATGCACTATGCATGATGCATGACATGGTATCAGTCCTGGATTGCATAGCAATTGTCTTCCTAGGATATGACTTATACGTGGAGCGAAAATGAGCCTTTGCTGTAGGGAAGTTGTACGTTTTCCTTGGGACTTCTTGGTGAGGATTTATATATTCTTGGATCATACAAAACAAGAAAAGAGAGGATTTTGTGCACTATGTCTTATATGTTTGAGCGACGCATCTTGGGGCCAATCCTCGAGGTGTAGGAGAGTCGCAATGGAGCTGCGGAAATCAACCACTAACCAGTGCTTTCTGATGTTTGTGTGACGAGGCACTATGCCTACATATTATGGGATCTCCCTCTGAGGAGAAGGGAAGGTAAACATTGGACTACATATCAGCTACAAATGCATGGTTAAGTCTATCTAGTGTACATCGGTGTATTACGAACACTCTTGGCCCGCGAGGCCGTGTGGTGGGGTTGTCTGTTTTGTGCATGAGGTCCGACTAGTGCCATAGCTAGTGCCGGCCCATTTTAGGTCCCATTAGTGGTGCATTCATCGGGAGCTGCCAACAAGTGGTGGTTTCGAATCTAGGGTTTTTATGGACCAAATAGTTGGTTTATGTTCTCTAACAAGAACCGTCAAGCCAAAATACAAACAACAGAATGTGTTGAGAGGGCTAGACGGCGATTGGAGATCGTAAGGTGTTATTCCCCTCAAAGAAGTAGCCCACTACACATAAGTGATAGTGGTTCTAATAACCTAAGTGTCATAAGTAGCCCTTTGAGTGCAAGTGGAAGTCTTAGTACTTCCCCACTTCCAGTCAATCAACCCACTTCAAGTGGGGGTGTAGTTTTACCTACAAACTCCTGTTGTCAATCTGGTTGTAGCTATGGCACAACCCATCGCAATTCCAGTAGAGGGACACTAGATTTACCAGCATTAGGAGCACCTTTTCCCATCTTCCATGGGTTAGCAAAAGAAGATGGAGAACTCCATATCAAGGAGTTTCAAATACTCATGTTCAACTATCGAATTCATGACGAAGGACACCTAATGATGTTCTTTAACATGACGTTAAGAGGAAGGGTATCAATATGGCATCATGGTCTAGAGGCCGGAACCATATTAGCACTGACCAATTCTTCACAGCCTTCTGTAGAGAGTTTGCTCCTGAGAGAGGTGGATAGTATTGGTTGCATGTCTTGAATGTAACATGCCAAGAGCCAAATGAGAATGTCCAAGCCTATGCCAAGAAGCTAAAGAAAGTTCTTCGCAACTTAATACTTATATCCCTATTCCACTGGCTGCACAATTGCAATATTTCCTACGTGGATTAGATTTCAATATCCAAGTGTAGCTCAGTAGTGTCACTTTAGCTGAGATTGACACTGCTATTACCCAAGCAGAAGGAGTAGAGTTGCGCTTTCAAGTGGCTTATGTAGCAAGGATAAATTGGAATGGTAATAATTTGGCACTGACCAATAGGAGTCAAGGGGATCCCATGTCAAATATGTATGGTAGGGGAAGTATCATGTTGAATCTGCCTATGTTACACCAACTCATCCTAATAGCATGACTATGCCTATGGCTAGTCAGGCGGCCTCAGTAAATAGTGGGGGCCAAACAATGAATTCTAATGTTGTCCCATTAGGTCAGCGGCGGCCAATTCCTAATCAAGTGGTTAGGCTGATGGGATGACAAATAGATGATTGTGGCTATGAGTCGAGTGCCTCTAATGTCCTTGACGAAGTTAAGGACATGATGAAGCACTACACCGATATGATTTCTGAGCAATATAGACAAATAGCTGTGGATGTCAATTTTCTTAAGAAGCAGCTGAATTTGATAGGGAGCAAACATCTTAAAGAGGGTGCCCCCTCCACTAGGGCAGAAAAATGTTAAAAACGGCACTTTTGTTAATCAATGGATTGGACAAAAATATGGTATTCTTGTCTCCTCTGCTTTTGAGATAGTAGAGTTCATTTTGTGGTTCTCCCCTCCTATTTAGCCAAAATCTTCAAACCTTGACAAGTTTTGGTAGTCCCAACGACCCCTATTAACTAATAAAAGCTGTCAATACCTCTGATGAAGACATGAAAAAGTTAAGTTAATTAAGACCATTTTAAAAATCAAGAGAATTTTCAAAGTTCTTGGCGCTCATAGTATTTTTAATTTGTCTCCTTGACCTCTCTCTTTAGGTTTCTTTCTCTACACATTGTTTGCATACTTGTTGTCTTTTACATGGCATCCACAAGGCGTCCTTCTCATTCCATAAACTCTTGCACCATGTATAGCAAGAGCACAAATGGAGACTGGGAGCCCAAACTATTTACTATAAATTATTGGGTTACAATGCTATCATCTTGCAGGGGCTCTCATAGAGTGAAAAAAATAAAACAAGGAGATATCAAATATCATTGGAAGGGACATATCTTTGCCTTCAAAACCACACCTCAAGGTTGGTTTGCTTTGGTGCAACATGTTTACATGGCTAGAGATATGCAGTTGGCTCCACGGGAATGTTTTTCCCAGCAAGCACATTGTAAGTTTGAGTTGTCAGGTTTAGGTGAGTATATGGTTTTGTTTGAAGCATATGATAAATAATGGATTGTTGGTTGTAGATATCTTTCCATCAACAAGTTTCTAGTCGCAACCTGTGAAGAATATGCGGACATTATTTATGCTGATCAGACCACGAGTTTTTTTCATGAAAGTGGAATTTTTGCATATTACGCACAATATGTGGTTCCCTCAAGAGCAAGTGTGTATGGATACCTTGAAGATCTGTAGTTACCAAGCCTCTCATCTTTGGATTGGGAGATGCCTGATGAAGCAACAAGGTAGACTTACCACAACATTTTTGGACTGAGACAATTTCTATTGACGTACACTTAATAAATCGATCCCCATCTATTGCTCTTGACTATCAGGTTGTAGAGGAGGTATGGTCTGGAAAACCTCCCTCATATGCTCATTTGTTGTATGTCTTTGGTGTTAAGGCTTTTTGCCATGTACCCAAGGGTAGGTGTAATAACTTGGATCCTAAGTTTAAGAAATGCATCTTTCTTAGTTATGGGGATGCAGGTGAGATGGGCTATTGCCTATGGGATCTACATGCTCAAAAGATTATCCATAGCCATGATGTTATTTTCCATCTCAGGAGAAAATGCATAAGTAGCCTACACATGTCGTTGAGATACACAATGTGATATTTTAGGAGGAGCCTCTTAGAAAATTTTCAGAGGAAGATTTGGACAAAATTTTAGGTCTACATTGGAAAGTCAAGGAATCTGACCACAAAGGTGACTTTATAAGGTGCAATGTGTGCCCTCAATCATTGGGTTTATCCTATAATATATCTCAATAATATCTTATCATAGGTTTTGATTACAGAAGATACAAACTTAGATTGGGTGCTTGGGTTCCTTTAGATTCAGATACTGATTGTAAGACATTGAAACTTACAGTAAAAGTTACCGCACAAGAAGTAAAGGAGGTGAACATTACTTCAAAGTGGAGTTTTAAGGATGTAAGAGACACCTTGGAGTTTCTAGAGAATCTTACTCCTGGATATAAGTTCAAGGTAAATCGTGCTGTAATTGGAAAAAGAGCTGAGAGCTCTGTATCATGTATGAGTTGTTTGCCTCCTAGTGTTTTGAGTTTTGGACCGTAAATATGCATGTATAAATAAATTTGAATCTTTCTTTTGCTCACAAATATTGTTGCCAGGAACATGGAATTATACACATTGATAAGTATTATTTAAAAAAGAGAACTGCTAACTCTAAATAGTCAATATTGCATCAACAACCTCCAACTAGAACCAAACAATCTTCAATTAGAACCTAACAGTCTTGAATTAGCCTCATTCTACATCCCAACATTGTAGTAATTTGAATCCTCAAGATGATATTTGATTTTTAGGTGCATGAATAACCCTTTCCAAACTAATTTGGCCAAAAGATAGAAAGCTGGCTGTCCAAAACTCATGATTGAAAACCAGGGAATAACGACAAATTGATGAATTGTATTGATATTAATGAAGAGCAACATTCCTCGTTCTCATTTTTAGAATCTTTTGAAGTAGACAAGCATAGAAACTATTTGAGCATAGGTAATATCTCACAGTAATGAATTAGTGAAATCTAGCTTTATCATCATGCAACTCTAGCTTTGAAGCAATTGATTTTGGTTACCTTTGGAGCCTATTGTTATCAATGAGATGCGCAATAGCTATATAGCATTTACAGACAACTCTTCATTCGAAATAATTGATTAGTGGCAAGGGAGATGTTGGCAACAACTTTGCTTGTGAGATCAACAAGAAGTCCTCTTCAACAATCCAAGTGGAAATAAGGTACCAAAAGCTTGTCCTCTAACTAGAGCAAGTCTCTATAGTGTTCAATAGCCCTTTGAATACTTTCTTTAGTGAATATTATTGTAGTGTTCAATGGCCTTTTGAATGCTCGTTTTAGTGAAGATCACCTGCTTGCTAGATTAAGCTATCAAGGCCTTCTCAAAATGCTAAGCTACTCATGCTTGCTGCATTAACAATAGCATTTGTCACCTTCCTTCTAAGCTCATAAAGCTAGATGGCCTATGTTCTATTTGATTCTTTATCTTGCACCTCATTAAGGCTATCCCTACCCATTTCTTGTTGAAATTTGTGAGGATGGACAACTAAAAGCACCATGGATGTTGGAAAGAAGAAGAAGAAGAAGAAGAAGAAAGAAAGAAAGATCTGCTCGTTAAAGCCTCTTCAAGCCATCAACAATGGTTCTCTACTTGTTGCTTCTAAGGTCAAGAAGGTCTTTGTTGCAAGCTTTGATAGTGAGGAGTGAAAGATTTGCTCCTTAAAGCCTCTTCAAGCCATCAACAATGGTGCTCTACTTGTTGCTTCTGAGGTCAAGAATGTCTCTATTGCAAGCTTTGATAGTGAGAAGTGAGGATCAAGAAAATAGATGAAGATTTTCTTGCTGGACAGTTTTCCTTCCATACAAGCTTGCAAAACTTGAAAGAAAATAGGAAAGAAGAGTATGTTTCAAAAGTAATCGTAACCCTCTCCCTTCTCCAACTTTAGTGGAGATCCATTATACCAAAATACCTCTTTAAAAATGCCTTTGAAAGACTGATGACATTCTAGTTTGTCCATCCATTGCCATATCTATCCCTTCCAACTTAAAATATGTCTAGATTTTTCTTCTTCCAACTATAGGTGTCCTACAAGTCACTATCCATGTCTTGTGCTTGTAGTAGCACTTGTCTGAAATAGGTTATTATGATGAAAATTGAGACTAAATATGAAGAAAAAGAGGAGAAAATGGATCAAAGACCAATGTTCTGATCATGAAGGGGCTTGAGAGGAGAGAGAAAGAGGAGAGAGAAGACTACAGGAAAGGGAGAAGAGTGTAAAGGAGAGAGAAAGTTTAATCGAGGAGAGAGAAATACTAGAAATGGGGAGAGAAAGACAAGAAAGAAGAAAAAGATGGCTAGAAGATATGAAAGGATAGGGGGAGCTAGAGAGAAGAAGGACAAAGTTGTATTATTGTCATAAAAGAATGATCTCCTATACGTATGTCCTTTGCCCTTTTATATATCCCTAATTCAACTCTTTACACCATGATTATGTTTCTCTATTTTATAATTAGAAATGGAAAAATTGTCAATAATTGTGGCAATAATCATCATATAAAATAATAGAAAAAGTAGAAAATTTTAAGTTTTTGAGCCTTAAAAAAGTACAAAATTTTAAGAAAACATTGATTAATGTATAGTGAGCAGTAGAGCATGGGGTTTACCCTTAGTCTATGGTCACTTTTGCATTAAAGTGGTTAAGAAAGAGTAGATTCTATATAAAATGACACATATAATATAAAAATTGATATATACAAGACATAGACATGAAATGAATGCTAAAACTTTACATCTTTTCAATGAAGAACTAAATATTTTTGCATCGTAGCAAGGCATTTAGGATTATAGCAAAAATTTGAAGGAGTGGAAGTGTGGGTTAGCCTAGTTCCATCTCATCAATGTGGCACTACACTAGATTAAATCATGAAAAGAATGGTTTCATACATCACATGGCTATTTTACTAGTTAGAATTGTTTGAGCACCATGTGACATGATATATTACATATACATAGAAGCATGGTATCGAAATGAATCTCTTGGATTCATAGTAATTGTTATTGACCTACATGAAGTGGAAGAGGATCCCTAGTTGTAGGTTAGAGAGCTTATTTCTTGAGGAATGATAATGTGAGGTTATAAACGATTTTTTGGAACAATAAATATTGAGAGTAGCACATTATAATTTGTTATATGTTTCATATGGTGCATCCTAGTGCCAATCCTTGGGGTGTAGGAGAGCCATAGAATCTTAAAATTTTGGCTATGAGTGTGTCCTTATGTGTGTGATTTGAGGTGAAATAGTCACCCACATGTGGAAAACTACTTTGCTTGGAGTCAAGACGGGTAATTAACTAGAATATAATCCAAAATTATATCTACAAATGCAACAATTAGAAAATTTATTTATAGTACCTAGGCACTCCTAGTTGTGAGGCCATGTAGGGTTGTTTGGTGTGGCTAGGAGCCCCTAACTAGAGTTGTTGACTAGAGCTATTAAAGCTAGTGTTAGGCCTATTTTAGGCTCCTATAAGAAGTGCTTTATTGAGAATCTTTAGGATTTTTGTAAAGGCCTAAGACTCAATTCATATATGTATCACTCTTTGCTCAAAAGTTGAGAAAGAGCTATTAAGGTAGGAACATGAGTGCAAGCGAGAGATCTCTTGAATTCAATGAGAGAAACATGAAGAACGTCTAATGAAATGCACAAAAATCTTTTGCAAATACTTCTTGGACTATACTAGTCCATTATTCCTTAAGTTAGGGGCCATACAACCCCTCATAGTAAGAGGAGTCCCATTACATGCACAAGTCGAACCTTACCTTTAACTCCTAAAGTTGGGCAGTTGACTCCTAGGACTAGCCGAAGTGATGGATCAACACCACTATCTAGTAGAGGGACTCAAGTCTCACCTATAACAATAGTAGAGGGACTCAAGTCAAGAATTTAGGCTGCCTTCATGGTAAGAGGGTAAGCCCTCTCAATGACTGGGATGGTGCCAAATTTGGTACTCACTGGACATAACTCAATATCACTACCACCCAAAAATATCATGGGTCAAAATCAAGGAAATTTAAATCAAGGGTTACTTCAATTACTTGCACTTGTAGGGATGAAACCAAAACCCATGATGTATATAAGCAGCAAGTAAGGTCCCCTTGTAAACAAGGGTCTCTATAGCCACCCACCCCTTTGCAAATCATAAAACCTAATATGGATATTGTTCTTGATACTACTAGTTACGAATCCTCTGTATCAAATATTTTCAAGGAAGTTAGGGATATGATGAAACATTACACATACATGATTACTAAATAACATTGACATATTGCTGTGGATATCAATTTCCTAAAGCACCAAAACAAAATTTAATGGGCACTAGGAATCCCAATGAGGTAGGATCATCAAGATTCAACTATAAGTAGTGTGGTGGTCAACACTTCCCTTGAAATTGTCCCAAAGTTAAATGTGACATATACGAGAAGTTTGCATCCACTTAGCCAACACTTGTTGGAGCAAGATTAGTTCCCTTAAGGAAGAAATTAGATATCTAAGTCTTATTAATAATCAAGGATAAGGAAACAATCTTCAACAAGATGGGGGATAGAAGCAGTTTTTGTAGATAGGAAATGCTATTGTGGAAGAACTGCCTAGTGGTAGTGGCATAAGTTCAATTGAAGCAATGTGTATTAATGCCACTAATGCTTCTAATTTATGAGCAATTATGAGAGGTTAGAAGGCCAAAGGGGGAGATAAAGATGATGCAAAACCTATTGAAAAAACCCCTAAATAGGGTGATAAGGGTAAGCATATCCATAACTTTGACGTACAAGGTGATCCTTTGAAGGCTACTGATGATACAACAAACCTAAATAAGAAGCCGATAAAGAAAAAAGTGAAGACTAAGAAAGAGGTACCTAAGACTATGAAGTAACTAAGAGAGAGAATGATTTGGGGGGAGAAGAGAGCTATCACTAACTTTTAGGAATTTGATTTAGCAAGTTCTCTTTTTGAGGTCATGAGCTCAATGTTAACCTCCTATAGCAAGTTCTCTTTTGGAGGTCAACCTCCTACAACTAATTAAACTATCCTCAAGAGTGTGTGAGGAGTCTAAGAAGATCCTTTGCCTTGGATATATTGTCAAAACCTTGGGTATAGCCCATAATGATGGTTTGAGCATGTCAAAAAACATTGCCCAAATGTATTAGCTTATGTTGATGGCATATTGATGGACCATGCCATTGTGAATACAATATCCTCTGTTCACATTATGAGCTCAAAATTGATGGAGAGGCTAAGATTAGATATCCAAAAGTATGCATCGACAATTCTAAGGATGGATAATAATAGTCTGAGACAACCGAAGGGTTATATTACTAAAGGCCATGTAAGTATTACTAATGTTGAATGTATCCTAGAATTTAGGGTCATTAGGTCTACAAGGTAGCCAAGCTACCAAGTGCTATTAGGAAGGCCATGGAACTTTCAATCCAATTGTCAAGTCAATATACCAACTAGTCATTTAGTTTTTGGTAGAGATGCTAGATGAGTTATAATTGATGCTTACTCAGAATCATTGCAAAGAAAGAGAGCATCCATATCTTCAACAGAATTGGATGTGCTAGAGGGGCCTTCTAGTGGTAGTGAGACTTTATCAAGTGATGAAATAAGAGAGGAGTCTACTACAGAAGATGTTTACCAAATAAATCTAAATGAGCCAATAGAAACTCATGATAGAATCATAGATGCGGGTGTGATAGAGATAGACCTTGGTTCGTTGAATGATTTGCCATGGATTAAATTAGAGTCTATGCTCAGCATGGAAGAAAGGAAGGACTACATCTACTTAATCTAGGAATTCTACAATATATTCCCTTGGCATTATGATGAATTGGAGATGAATTGAGGGATATCCCCCTAGTTTAGCAGTGAATACTATTCCCTTGAAAGAGATAAGTTGAATTGTTTGATAGAAAGTGAGATGCATGCATTTTGAGTTAAGTGATGAGTTATTCAAAGAGTTATAAAAATTACATAAGGTTGGTCTAATATTTCCTATGCAACACACATAGTGGTATTTTCCCATGGTTATCAAGAAGAACAAGAATAATCAAATTTGGATTTGCATTTATTTTAGAGAGCTCAACAAGCAGACAGTTAAGGATTATTATATGTTTCCATTCATTGATAAAATCTTAGATCAACTAGCAAGTAGGGATATATAGTCATTTATAGACTATTTTGCTAGCTATAATCAAAATGGCCATCATAGAGGAAGACACATTATAGATGACATTTGTAACTGTATTTGGAATCTTTGTGCATTATGTCATGACTTTCAAATTGTGTAATGCATTGGGTTCTTGGAAACACACAATCAATAAAACCTTTGGTGATATTCTCCCAAAAGAACTAAAATTTTTGCTTCACAATCTAGGGGCAACTACCACTAGGGATATACAATTAATAATTTTGAGGAAATGTTTTGAGTGTTGCAGATAGTTTTATATTGCTCTAAATCCAAGGAAATGTGTCTTTGGAGTACCCTAGAGATTATTATTGGGTCATGTAGTTAGTTTGGTTGGAATTGCAACTGATCCAAAAAAGATTAAAGTCATTATCATTATGAGTCCACAGTGAAACCCCAAGGAAGTACATAGTTTTCTATTGTGAGTCAGATTTTACTAATAATTCATTAATGCACTAGCTAAGAGCACATTGCCATTGACAAATCTATTATCCTTCAATAGTTCATTTATTTGGAGTGATTCATACAAAATATCCTTTGAGGATGTGAAGTAGGGATTGGCTAAAGTGCCAATCTTGAAAGCACCTAAAAGAGGCGAGACATTCTATGTGTTTTTGATAGCCATGATGTATAGTATCACTTATTTTTTAGCTCAAATATGGGATGAGAAATGATACCACCTGATTGCGTTCATCACCAGTCGTAAATTGGGTGTGTTTGAAACTAATTATATATATGGAAAAATTATGCCTCGAGATGGTCTTTTCCATGAAGAAATTCAAGCATTATATTCTCTATGAGAAGATACTATTTTATACAAAGGCAAAAGGACTGAGTTAGTATTGAAGAAGTGATAGCTACTTGATTGCCTAGCAAAGTGATTAATCACTTTGTAAGAATTAGATTATGAGATTAAGAGTAAGTTGTCAAGATTGCAAGTCATCGTAGAGTGTCTTATAGACTTTGGAGAGTCAAAAAAAGTATTGGCTAAATGTTAACCCTCAGACGACGAACAAGGTAGAAAATCCAAAAAAACTAAAGTAGAAGACAAGGCCAAGGCAAAAGTGAAACGGAAGACGAAGGCACACCAAGAAGAATATGGAAACACAAGAAGTGCAAAAAAGTCCTTAATCAAGGAGAGAGGTGCACAAGAAAAAGCGAAAGTCAATATTTTGTAAAAGAGCACAAGGTGCACCATTATTTATTTTAAGAGTGTCGAGCTCTCACTCGTGCAAATTGTAAAGGTAGATGGGCGGTAGGAAGGAAGCTAGGAAGATAGGAGGACAATGGGAAAAAGGGCCTAGGCCACATGCACCCATGTAAAAAAGGGGATAAGGGGATGACTGCCCAAAAGGGATTTAGGGTTTTGTATATAAAGTTGAAAAGTGAATGAGGAGCTCATTCTTGTGCGTGGCCAAAAGTAGCTCTCCTCTTCTTCTTCTTTTTCTTCTTCTTGCTTGCTTGAGCTTGTGCTTGAGAAAGGGAGTGTAAGAGTGTGAGGGAGTGAGTGTGTGAGGGTGAGGGACCGTGGTGGAGAAGCTCTCTATCTTTTCCTCTCTTCTTCTCTTCTCTTCTCTTCTCTTCTCTTGCTCACATAAATGGAGCTTGGAGCGTGGAGCTTGAGGATCAAGCTCTCTTGAAACTTACACTTGGATCATGAAGCTATCGAAGTGCTTCAGAGAGGAGGCAACTTTATTGGGCATGGAGGTACGCTCACTACACTTGTAGAGAGAGATAGCACATTGATACTATGTAGGAGGTAGCCATTAGTCCTCACTTGAAATGCTTGAAATAATAAGCGGTCCATGGGTCTTGGTGGTTGAGCTTGAGCTCGGTTGCCTCTACATTTTGGTTCCGTTTCAATACCAACAGATTCAAGCTTGAGCGCTTGTGCGCTCTGAATCGAGCATTGAAGTAGGGTTTTCCCAGAGCTGGTGGTTGAGGTAGATAGGTAGGAATAAGTAAGAGAGTTTGATGAGGTATTCAATCTCCTTAGCAAGTAAGTTTTTGGTTTTTTGTATTTGGGAAATCATGTTAGAGTAGTGTAGGTATTTTCTTTGTGATTTGGATGCATTAGGATAGAAAAAAATAAATTAAAAAAATAGGCATTAGGGTTTTTGTTGCCGTAATAGGGCAAGAGGGTTTGATTTTTTTGTCGATTTGTATTTTGGAGTTTATTTGCTATTCCAAGTATACATAATCCTTCATTAGGGTCTATTCTTACATTCTGGAAGTTTGTGCGACCCTCATGACCAAAATCGTACTCGTCCGCAGGAATCAAACATTGTTACCAGAGTCTGATTCCCAGAATCGGACTCGGATAGTCCGATTCTCAAAATGGGATGGTCCGATCTTTGGACTCGGACCAACCCATCCTATCCAATCAAGCATACCCTGTCAGATTTTGAAAATCAGACTTCTCCTCGAACCACCCAAAGGGGGCACTGTCTCCTCTGCACCTCCCCCAAGTAGGCTGGAGAGAAAATGCATGTTGTAATAGGTCCTCCAAATTAGATCCTAGTGTAGTGATGGATCTACACAAGCATAGATTCTCACTTGCAAAACAACAATCAAAAGCCCATACCCGAACAAAGACAAACAGAGACCCTAGAACATGTATATGTTGCATTTGGACTGCATCTAGTCAAGGAGGAATGTAACAACATCAAGCTACAATTGTGAGGATGACTAGACATGATAGTCTTGATGATAGATGCACCTTGAATGGCACTACACAGAAGACCCAAGACATTAGTAGAAAATCCACATCTAGTTGTGCAGTTGGGAACTCAAGGGCATGTATTAGAAGGCTTGAATTTATAAGCTAAGACCCAAAAGATGAAGACATAGTACCGCGCGCTTACCTTAAGGTCAAACTCACCACAAAAAGAGAGCATAGTTTCGATGCTCTCATTGATGAAGGAGCTAATTTTAGTATCTTGACCTATGAAGCATGGACCCTACTAGGCCAACTAGAGCTCACACCGACTAATGCAACTCTTAGTCCTTACGGGGGAATCCACAATCCCTTATAAGAAAGTGCAGAATCCTTGTAACTATTGAAACAAAAAGCTTGCCTATCCTATTCCATGTTCCCCCAAATAGTGCAAATTGTGAAAATGAAACCCTCCTAGGAAGACCCTTCAAAAGGGCAATGAAGTGTGAGGCTGATTATGTAGCATAGAGGATACACTTGACATTACCAGCGGGTGTGAGGATAATCACAACCTTTAGTAAGGGTGACCTCATCAAACCTTGAGAGAAAAATAAGGAACATCCTAACATACCAGGCAAGCCTAGTAATGAGAGCAAGAACTTGTTGAAAGAGTTGATACAAGCGCATGTTGAACACAAAGAATCAGTAAACGAGTCCATGCTTGAAACAAGAAGGTTAGGAGACAATGCCAAGGATAGGCTTTGGACTTACAAATATCGTAGAAGAAGACCACAAAAGAAGCCCAAGCCTTATAGATGAAGGTATCGATGGAGAGCCAGTACAACAACGTGATGGATATCCAAAGTGTTGCCACGTTCTCAAGGGTATTACGTAGGTAGGCGATGGATTTGGGTACCAAAACCCCTTGCTAAACCACATTTGTCAGCTGCGAAGACTAGGTTGTATCAAAAGCGAAGAAGTGTAGGAGGAAATCTAAACGAAAATCCAAGTCTCTAGTCAACAACATTGGAGTGATTGAGCCCCTCACGATTGAAATCAAGAAACCAAACATGACTATTCAAAAGGTAGATCCTCAATCTAGCATGCTTAACAAGCAAATATTAGACATAATCATCGAGTGTGCACAAAGATCACTAGTGCCTAAGGAGCCTTTGACTTTCCAAGAGGGTAAGGAGCACCACAGGCACAATGCTCATGATAAGGCTGATTGCTCAACAAAGCAAATGGAAAAATCATCTAATAGCCACAAGCAAATCCAGCCAATGCCAAGTCCACCTAGGAGTCCCGAATCTCCTACACCTTCTTTTCCAAAATGGACATAGGAAGCACAACAACAGTGTCAAGTACAACTACTCAATCCCAATATCTATCTCCATCTGAGCTTTCAAATGTCCAAGATGCAAGACATGACACCACCCTTAGCTCTCAGCCTAAGGATATGCCTATGCAATCCACTGTGACTAGCTTGATCTACACAAGTGAATGTGCAAAGGGAAACAAAAGACAAGACCACTTCTGATCTACATAAGGACTTGACACCGTAGTCTACCAACAGTAGCCAGTCCATTGAACTAGCTGCTACTACTTCCAATCAAGAATCATAGCAGTCATAGTCTTTGGTGATGATGCCCCTTGACGAACGTGTCCTTAGCAATTCAGATGTAGAAGAGATGTCACAACCAACATCCTTGATACCTCCAACACTTCCAAAGCACCAAAAGCCTAGGATTGAGGAAAAATTTCTCAAAGATTTGGCCAAGGAGATGGTGCATCTGACCAATGAATCAGCAATGAAGTGCCTAATGAAGCTTGATCACAAGCTGACAGCCCCATCACACGTGTGTACGCCCGTGTGGACATTGGAAGGCCAACACCAGAATACACAAAGCTTACAGTCAAACCTCTGACTTGGGACGAGTAGCAACATGTTTGCTCCCGGTATGTAGTTGTTGTTGAGAAAGTTATAAAGGATGTCCCAAAGGCCACAACTAGAGAATTGCGCTTGATACCCTCACTCTATATTGCTCAATGTGAGACAAACAAGGAAAAGCTCAAAGCAATCAAACAAAAAGGAAAAGGACAAGGTAACTTTGTGCAAAAATGGTACTCCAACCAAAGTTTGACAGCCAAAATTGGCTATTGACTAATGACACTCGTTGAGCAAAGGAAAGCCCTTTGGACATCAATACATGATCCCACATACATTGCACCAACCTCATTACAAGTGTTGGCAATGGTCCATGAGGTCCAGCTTTCTTCAACTATCTAAAAACATGCCTTGTACAATCAACCACTTTTAGAAGAAGATCTACATGTGGCTAGCAGGCTAGTAGTAGGGAGCATGGCACTTGATATTAGCACATATGCCTTTTGCCTCACTCAAGACCCTACAATCCTAGATCTCTATGCTTTCCATCAATACAACCCTGACTTCTTTAGCTGGTTCCGTCCAAGCCTACATGATAAGAACCCTAAACCATCTCTTGGTTCTATACTAAAGTCACTCAAACCTCTTGAGCAAGAGAAAAATAGCTCTAAACACATCTGCTTTGAGAAGAAGCAATGGAGGCATGTTACAATGAGTAAGGACATGAGTCTAAGCAAACGCCTGACCAAGAGCAACTGCTAATGCAAGTGGATGAGGGGCTAAACACAAGGGAATAAGCTGAAAAGCTAGACTCTCCAAAAAGAGAGGCAGTTATACCCTCACAACCTAGTGAGGTTATCCAGCAGGCCATCGCTATGTCCCATGAGGACTCACCAAGAACAGAGAATGTTGAGGCCCAACCAAGCACATCAACGATGGCTGACCGAGTTCAAGGCCTTGAGTCTTTAAAGGATACACCTCAATTTCCCAAGAAAAAGAGGATAAAAAAGTGGAGGCTAAACTCAAATTATTCACACATGATTACATCCTTGCAGATATGGGCACATTCCCTAGGGAGCAACTTGAGGAATACTTGCCATATCCACTATCTTGGGAAGAGCAAGAATATCTTAACGAGCATTATGACAAGCTCCTACATGAATGCATGCAACTCATCTCTAATGAGGAAGCTGATGAACTATGCTTAACTATGACATTCAATGAAGCGCTTTGCCAACCAAATCTCTTAGAGGTAGAGCAACTAAAACAACAAGCACAGGGTCAAAGTCAATTTGAAAAACATTGGTTTGAAAACTATGCTACAATGGCCGAACTTGGAGCCCAGATTGTGATAGTTTCAAATGAGCGATTGGCTAAATGGCGGGCTAAATGGCGGTCTCAAAGAAACCCAACCTATGTGGCGCTAACTTTCTTTTGAGTACTAGCTGTCGTTCGGGGTATGGACTTAGCTGGAACTAGCCAAGAGAACTCTATGATCAATAAAATTCTCACTGAGGAGGAGCTACATGTTGCCAGTAGAATCGAACAAGGTACCATGCTACTCGATGTTGCAAAATATCTATTGTTATTAAGTAGGATGCCATGAGTACTAGATGCATGTTTCACACTCCAATACAATCCTAAGTTCTACAATTGGTTTTTATCCTCACGAAGTGATATGGATTTATAAATGTGTATATAAATAAACAATGTGTTTTGTGACTATGTATAGATAATACCAAAAAAGAAAAGCTAGTACACACACAAGCAATGATAATCATGCACAGGTGGTATGCATCGAAGTCAACACCATGGGATTTAGATAAGTGATGTCTCTTTGAGTTGCATCTATTCATCATGGTTGACACATATGAATTGCATGTGCTCTCACAAGTTCCAAGTGAATGCAGGACGATATAGGTCTCTGTATGAAAGCATTCAATGTTAGACCACCAACCCCACAAAGAACCATTATGGAGAAAATAATAGAAATACCAAGAAAAAAGAGCCATGACAGAATCCCCATGGGAAGAGAAAATTACCCCTACAGATAGCACACATTGCATTTGAGCATGGCCTAAAGAATAGTCATCGGCTACTCTCTCTTTCTTGGCCAAAACCTACATCGAGGTAGGACCCACGCTCTCAACAATGACAAATGTTTCTTCATCAACCAGGATTCAATTCATCAAATGCTCTCTTCCTTGTCCATGCACAGCTCACTCTAGTTGCTACATCAATTGTACCGATGTCTCACATGTTACAAAGATGTTTGCAAAATCTCAAGTGTATCTCTCCATCTCAACAAATTTTCCTCTAGCATCGAGGCTAGTAACACAATCATCTTTGTAATATTCATTTTTCACAGCCTTTGGATCTCGACATTTCTCAATCCAAATGAAAGGTTGATAGCCTCAATATATTGCATTGGTTGTATTCATTTTATCCAAAAAAAGGAAAAAAGAAAAAGAAGAAGAAAAAAAGAGAAAACAAAAAAAAGAAAAGAAAAGAAAGAAAAAAAAGCACTCACAATCACAGCACAGCACCTAGGGGTCCTCAAATTAGGTACGTCCATTGACCTTGGTTGGCTAGCTCCATCCCTAGTCCCCTAGCCCTTTACACATCCCCCACAATTATTCAGGGTTCACAACATACCTAGGGAGCTTGTCTCACCTAGGCCCTGTCACCTTTACCCATTTGCACAATTCTTTTTCACACTCCATCTCGGTACCATTGCAATTAATAGTGGTGAGCAAGGCATGAAGGACCATGGAAAGTACACCATGCTCTTCAAATAATACACGTAGCCACTGGCTACCAAAATCTCAAGCGTCAATGAGCTCAATTATGCTACATCGTGTTGTCAAAATCACAAATGAGGTCTCAAGAAGCCTTCCAATGTAATTCCCCTCAACATGGAGAATTTTTTTCAACCCATTGAACCCTTGCTTCATCCACACATTGCTACGGGGAACTAGACCACTAACTACATAATATCTAAGTATGCATGTGCACTCACATAATATCTGCACCACAATCTATACATAGTTTGGGTCCTCTAGTGTAGGACATTACTCTCGGCTCACTTAGAGTTTGACATATCTCCAAAACTAATCAAACTACGTCTTGTGCATGATAAGAAGACTAGCACTACCCCCAAGGAGAGACCACATATGAGAGTTTTTTCAATTGCATGTATTGAAGACTTCAATGAAAGTATTGTCAGCTCTTTATCAACACTCAACTCTGAATTCTTATCCTTTATCATTTTGCAAGCCCACTAAAGAATTGTCGCTCGAAAAATCCCTAGAACATCAACATGTGTGCCAACCATGAGTGCAACTCCCAACAAAAGCCAACCCTATAACTAACTTCAACAACCCTATCACCAACCAATCAGGCCAACAAAGTGTTGCCAATGACCTTTATCCGCACTACCACTAAAACTCCTCCATAGCAAACCACAACAGTTCCTTCTACCCACGTCTTTAGTGCACTCATCTAGGAGGAGGGTAATGTTAACCCTTAGAAAAACAAGGTGGAAAATCCTAAAAATCTAAAGGAGAAGACAAGGCCAAGGCAATAATGAAACAGAAGATGAAGGCATTCCAAGAAGAATCTGGAAACACAAGAAGTGTCAAAAAGTCCTAAATCAAGGAGAGAGGGGCACAAGAAAAAGCGTAAGTCAATATTTTGTAAAAGAGCACAAGGTGCACCATGATTTATTTTAAGACTAGTGCAAATTGTAAAGGTGGATGGGTAGTAGGAAGGAACCTAGGAAGATGATGGGAAAAAGGGCCTAGGCCACAACTGCCCATGTAAAAAAGGGGATAAGGGGATGACCACCCAAGAGGGATTTAGGGTTTTGTATATAAAGTTGAAAAGTGAATGAGAAGCTCATTCTTGTGTGTGGCCAAAAGTAGATCTCTTCTTCTTCTTCTTCTTCTTCTTCTTGCTTGCTTGCTTGAGCTTGTGCTTGAGAGAGGAAGTTTGAGAGTGTGAGGGTGAGGGATTGTGGTGGAGAAGCTCTCCATCTTTTCCTCTCTTCTTCTCTTCTCTTCTCTTCTCTTGTTTTGCTCGCGGCAATGGAGCTTGGAGCCTGGAACTTGAGGATAGAGATCACTTGAAACTTACACTTGGATTGTGGAGCTATTGAAGTGCTCGGGAGAAGAGGCAGCTCTATCAGGCATTGAGGTATGCTCACTACACTCGTAGAGAGAGATAGTGCGTCACCTATATGAGAGGTAGCCATTATTAGTGCTCACTTGAAATGCTTGAAACAATAAGTGGTCCATGGGTCTTAGCAGTTGTTGAGCTCACCTCTACACTAAAGTCAATAACCTTGTGGGTGTATTTAAAATAGATATGGCCTCCATTTCATCTTGGTTGTTACAATAACACATTATCTATCCATAGGAGAGACTAGAGCCTCTTTGTCTAAGATTGGGAAAAGAAAAATTAAATAGCAAGCCTTAAAGTTTACCTTAATTGTAGGAACTCTATATAGACAAGGGGTAGATGATGCCTAATGAATTTCCATTTATCTTCAAAGACTGTCATGACTCTACTTGTGGAGGGCACTTTGCTAGACAGTTGGTTACATAGAAAACCTTAAGAGCTAGATACTGGTGGTTTTCCATATTCTAGGATGCATTTTGATATGTATATTGATGCGATATAGAGACCAGATACATGATAGTAAAGAGAATTAGAAGCACCCACTAACTCCTATTATGACCTTATTACCATTCAAGAAGTGGGACATTGAATCTATAGGACCAATTACCCCATCGTTCTCTACATTATAGAAGAGGTATATCATAGTAACACTGACTAACTATTTTGCAAAATGGTCAGAAGCACGAGTGATGAGGAAGGATGATGCAAAGGAGACTAATATCCTCCTTCTTGAACATATAATCTGTTAGTTTGGTCTACCAAAAGAGTAGGTGTTGGATTATGGAACTCATTTCCTAAATAAGATGATAAAAAGCTTGGTAAATTAAGCATAATAAAACAACACCTTAAAATCCACATATGAATGCACAAGTTGAGAATACCAATAAGCAACTTGTGGGAATCCTATCAAAGATAATTTCAAGAAATAAATGAGATTAGGACAAAAAATTATATGTGGCTATATAGGCATACAACATGACTTTTAAATGAGCTACTAGCCATATCCCATTCAAATTAGTCTCTATGGAAAGAAGTGTGTATTACCCCTTGAGATTGAGTTACCTATCATAAGATTCATGATCAATAACTCTTTGGGGGATAAAGATGTATTTTTCAAATGATGTATGACCTTAGTACATCTTAATGAGCTTAAACTTCAAAGTGTGTTACATCAAGAGGTTGCCAAGAGTAGTATGAAACAAATTCAAGACAGGAAAGTGAAGAAATATGCCTTTAAAAAAGGACAATAGATATTGTCGTATGATGCATGTAGGGATATTTTCCCTAATTTAGAGCCTAAGTGGGATGGTCCCTACATAATAGTTGGAATAGGTAAGTAAATCCACTACTTTAGTAGACAATTTATAAGGTGTGGAATTTAAGGATGAGGTTAATCTTGAAGGGAGTGAGTTTGAAGTGGAAGCACATGAGTGGAAGCAAGAGCTATGGTGAAAAGAGCAAGAGTAAGAGAAAGGGAGACAGAGATAAAAGATGTGGGAACTCCAACAATCAGAATATGTGAAAAGCCTTCCATTTATTCAAATATCATTGAAAAAATAAAGAACGAGGTGAAAATGATAGGTGCCCACCACCTATAGTGTACAGGTGTGTAGATACTTTCAATGTAGTAATACGTGAGTGGCTAGGCATAGGCACCTTTACTTCCAACAACCTCCCATTTAAAGGAAAATGTGCCCCTAATGAGGAGGAGAGAACGAGAAAAAAGTGACCAAGGGACCACATTAGTCATACCAAGGTCTAACTAGAGAGCCTCCTTGGAAGCCTCAATGGATGCAACACACTTGATCTTGGTAGTAGAGAGAGCCGTGCATTTCTACACGTTAGACATCCAAGAAACAACACCTCTAGCAAAGGTGAAGATATAGCCAAAGGTGGACTTCCTATTATTTGTATATCCTACACGATCAGAGTTAGTGTACCCCACAAATTTTGTATCTTGACCACCAAAATATATGCATGTAATTCTTGTATCCTTCAGGTACCTCATGATACCCTTGGCATCATCCTAATGTTGCATGTCAGTTGTAGCCATATAGCGTGCCATAACTCCCACTGCAAATGCTATGTCAGGATGAGTGGCTACATGGCATACATCAAACAACCCATTGTGTATGCATAAGGGATCTTGGCCATCTCATCCTTCTACTCATTTAATTGTGGACAATGAGCCTAACTAACCTTCACATGAGAAGGTAGAGGACAACCAATAAGCTTACCATCCTACATATGAAACCGCTCAAGGAGTTTCTGGATATACTTCTTTTGTGATAGAGTGATCATGCATGATACACATCTTGAGAATATATGAGACTTGTCCCATGTCCTTCATCTCAAAGCTCTTCTTGAGCTTAGTTTTCAAGGTATCCATCTCATCATGAGCTCTTCCAGTAATAAGCATATGATCCACATAGAGTACCAAAATCATAAAGTTTCCATCATGATCCTTCTTTGTGTATAAACACGAATCCATAGCACTATGGATATATTACTATGAGTGCATAAAGGCATCAAATTTGTGGTGCCATTCCCTAGGTTCCTTCTTAAGGCCATTAATTCTTTTTCTCAACTTACACAATATGTGTTCCCTACATTTTTCCTTAGAGCCCTTAGGATGTTACATATAAATCTCATTATGCAAATCCCCATAGAGAAAAATAGTCTTTACATCCATCTAATAAAGGTCCAGATGTAGTTGATAAGCAACGCATGCTAGTAAACATAGGGTTGTCATTTTGACCACATGAGAAAAGACTTCACCGAGGTCAACACCATGTTCCTGCTTGAAAACCTTAGCTATCAATCTAGCCTTATAAGCGAGCTTGGAGTGTCCAATGATACTTTTTAATGTGTATACCCACTTGCATGGCAATGCTTTCTTGCCATTAGGGAAAGAAACCGGATCCCATGTATGGCAATGCTTTCTTGCCATTAGGGAAAGAAACCGGATCCCATGTATGGTTGGATTATAAAGAGTTATATTTTGACTGCATAGGCCTATCTCATGAGTGACTATCTTCTTTGTGCGTGGCCTCATCATAAAAGAGAGGCTCACCTTCATTTTTCACCATAATGTAATCCATGGAGGGCATAAAGTGCTTAGAGATCTAGAAGAGTATCTCAAAATAGGCTGATCCTACACAATAGCGGATCTTGGGCCACCGGTGCATCAACTGCTATAGTCAGTCTAGTTGGCTGGAACGAGAGCAAGAGGCTCCTCTTGAAAGATCATCCTACATACCTCAACTACCTACTCCAGGTTGCTAATGTAACTTTTTCTCATGAAAAATTGTATCATGATTATAGATAACCCTATGAGCCTACGGATCCCATAGGTGATAGCCCATCTCACTTGCATACCCATAACTAAGAAAGATTCATTTCATGGACTTAGGATTCGACTTACTACACTTGTCTTGGGAACATAGCAAAATACCTCACAACCAAAGATATGAAAATGAGCATATGATGGAGGTTTTCCAGTCCATACCTCCTCTACAACCTAGCAATTAAGAGCAATACAAGGAGATTTGTTAATCAAGTGCATCACAGTAGTAACTACCTCATCCCAAAAGTGATATGGTAATCTTGATTGGGTAAGCATACTGCGGACTCTCTCATGAATCATCCTATTCATGCATTCAACAATATTATTCTGAGGAGGTGTGTAAGGGGTGGAAAACTGACACTTAATATCCCTCTCATCACAAAACTTCTCAAAGGCTTTAGAGCCATTGTTAGATCTTAGGAATTTTTGCTTACCCAGATTGGTTCTCAACAAGAGCAAACCAACACTAAAAGGTAGAGAAGACATTTGATTTTTTATTAATAGGATAAGCCTAGACCTTATGTGAGTAATCATCAATGAATGTGACAAAGTACTTCACATCACCTCTAGGGACAGACAGGGCATGGGACCACATACATCCGAATGAACAAGAGCCAAATGCTCGTCCATGTGCTTTATGTGAAACTTCTTACATGTACTATGTGTCTATTTTTCATATAAAAAATAATCAAAAGACTCAAAACACTTATAGTCTACGAATGTGAGATACTAAAGATTGGTAAGCATTTTCATTCTTTTTAAAAACATGTGCCCAAGGTGATGATGTTGAGATAATCAAGCTCACCTATCCATCTACCACTATTCAACATGACAGCTATGTGTGTAGGTTATCCAGAATGTGTGTGTGCCTTCAATAAGTCAGTATGTGACTTAACCATAGTTAGTCAATGGTTAGTTTCTTTGGTCACTTAGACCTAGTTCATGTATTGAGTTAGTCAATTAGTGTGTGGTGGAATAATAAAGTGAAGAAGAAAGTACACTGCTCTCTGAGTTTATTCTTACATGTGTCTCTCTCTCTAAACTTGAATGAAGTATCAAAGCAGATATGATCATGGATCCAACATTTGTCAATAATACTATGATAATAGTTAGTATTCCTATTAGAGCAACAACCTCTCTCATTCAAGGTTTTGGTGAATAATACCAATGATCCTATTTGGATGAGGTATAGTTGGAATGAATATGTGAAACAAATGCAATTAGAGGAGAAGAAGGGCTACTGCATGGTTGTGCTTAGTAGGACATGGCCATTTGGATTCATGCACACCAGTTTCCTCCACAATAGAAGAGCCATTATGCAGACAATTGGAGGTTGTAGCTTCTTGTGCTTTATGCTAGCTTCTTAGTCTAGCGTGCAATTTTAGGCCATTGTTGCAATCGGAGCTAGCATTAGTGATGAGGCTCACTTGTGAATTCATTTAGCTCAGAGTTTCTGAGAACTGGTGCTTAGACACCGCCATCTAGCTATTAGTAGTTGCATGATCAGAGAGATCACTTGTCGAATCCAAGGAGAAATGATTGGACTTATTTGAGTTGTTATGCCTATAATGTGGGACATCTCTAGATTGTGGTGGTGGTATTGAGTAATAACTCTCCATAGCAGGTAGTGGTTGATTTACTTCCATCCAGGTTTAAAAAATTATAGACCTTGTTTGAGTGGAGATTGTAGTAGTAGCAGCAAGCAAAAGACGGACTAATGATGGATTGGTAGTAGTTGGTTACTATGCAGTGAGTTTTACCATAGGTGCTAAGCTTGTTTGAGCTTGCATAATCTCATACGTTACCGGCCTAGCAAGAGCTAAAGACCAAACCAATCGTGTTAAGATGGATAGCTACTTGATAGAAATAGTAGTTATGCTATCCGATTATGGATTTACAAGAATCTTGAAGTGCCATACAATAGGCAAACTTGTTGTTGATTAGAAATGGCTGATATATAGTTAGTGTTGAGATATCGAGCTCCACTCGTGATACGCCAGGGTGACCGTTGTATATTTATGTCACCGACTTGTCAGTTGCAGACGCGGTTGGTACACCGCCCATGAATAATAGCTACATGATAGCTATCCTTATCTACTCTAGTTCGTGGCTCAGTTAGTATGCCACCTTAGTTAGTTGAGTTTGGTTTGAGACCCATATATAGGGTTCTTCTATTTCTTTGTACTTGAGTTCTTTTTGGCTTACACAACTAAGAAGAGGAAAACTGTTTTCAGCCTCCACCCTTGTGTGTCTTCCCCCATTGTGCAAGCAAGAAAGCTTCAAGCGAGACTCCTTCCTTCTCTCCCACAATCTTGACATGGTATCAGAGCCTTGTTCGTGGTAAGGAGCTCAAGAAAGCAAGCCAAGCTCGCGGTGGTCTGGTAAGAGGAGCAGTGTTGCTTTCATTTCCTGTTTTGGGAGCAGATCTCTGCAGGTAGCACAGCCGGAAATTGCAGGAGTGCATTGTCTCAGGTTGAGACGCCCTTCGCGGTGAAGCAAGAGGGCAGTATATGCTGCGGGAGAGGGCTTTAGCCCTTGGCGACCTTGTTTTTTTGATTTGAGGCCATTTCGGGGCCTGTTTTGCAGACGGAAGTTTTCTGCACGCACTCAAGAAAAGGCTCAGTTTTATGCTGTGCGACCACTGTTCTACAGGTCGGTGAAAAGTTACTGTAGAAATTGCATCGTATGCTTGTGCGCAGAGACATTGGGAGTTTCAGAATCATCCTTGGTTTCTGTTTATGCAAAATCGTCACTAGGAAGTGACTGTGTGGTCAAATACCACTTTCGCCAGTTTTGCAGATTTGCCCTTGTGAGGGTGAAGCTGTGTTTTTTGCAGTGACAGAATTTCTTGCAGTATTCTGTAATGGCGTCTGATTCTCTTTCACAGATTGTCACTGAAAAGCTTGACAAGAACAACTTCCAGGCATGGAAGTTTAGAATGACGAATTTCCTTATGGGAAAAGGATATTGGGAATTTGTTGCAGGAAATGAAGAAGAACCAGTTCTTCCTGATGTTCCCAATCAACAACAAATGCAGGCATTTAAAACATGGCATGAGAGAGCCAGGAAAGTTATGTATTGGCTGTCTATCAGTATTTCAGACTCTATGATTGTGCATATTCAGGATGCAAGTACGCCAAAGGAGGCATGGGATACTTTGTCAAAAATGTATAGCACAAATACGCAAGCCAGGAAAATGCAGCTCAAGCAAGAGTTGCATAATGTGCAAAGAGAAAGTATGAGCATCAACGACTACCACATGAAGGTGAAGAAGATTGCAGATGCACTTGCTTCCATTGGGTCGCCAGTGGAAGATGATGATTTAGTTTCCGTGACCTTGAATGGTCTAGGAAAGGATTATGCACAGTTTCGGACATCCATTTCAGTTCGTGAAAGATTTCCTGATTTTGAGGAGTTGATTGCTCTTCTAATTTCTGAGGAACAGAGAAATGGTGGTGCATCTTCTTCAGGAGGAACTTCAAAAGAAGCTGTCTTCTACTCAAATGCTGGAAGAGGTAGAGGCAGAGGTAGAGGAGGCCGATTTGGAGGCCGTGGCAGAAATCAGAATATGCAGCAAACTCAAGAAAACCAGTCCTATGGAGGAGGACGTGGTAACTCTAGAGGCAGGGGGAGCCAAAGAGGTCGTGGTGGATGGCAAAGAGGCCAAAATGCAAACAGTAATGTTGAATGCTACTACTGTGGTAAAATGGGTCATATGGCTAAAGACTGCTATAAAAAGCAGAATGACATCATGAATGGAAAACTGCAACAAGGGAATTATGCATCTTCTAGTAGACAGGGTGATGACAGAAATGAGCATTTGTTCATGGTGCAGCACATGAACAATTCTATGACAAGTGCAGAAGAAAGCAATGATGTATGGTATGTTGACTCAGGTGCATCAAACCACATGACAGGTCATGCAGAATGGATGGAGGATGCAAGGAAAATGGAAAAACCAGGATTTGTGGAGACTGGTGATGATACTGCACATCCTATTGTGCAGATTGGAAAAATTCCCTTGTCTATGCAGGATGGGAAAAAGAAATACCTGTCCGATGTATTTCATGTCCCGAATATCACCAAGAATCTGGTTTCTGTTGGTCAAATGGTTGAACAGGGCTTGCAGGTCAGATTTAATCCTCATGGATGCTTTGTTGAGGATATGAAAAATAAAGGTCGCTTGATAGCAAAAGGAAAGAAGAAGGGTAGAATGTTTACGTTGGATGCAGACATGTCTGAATTGAGTGCAGCAATGTTTGCACATGGGACCGGTGTAGTTGCAGATATTGATATCTGGCATAAACGCATTGGTCATGTTAATGTACAGCGACTTAAATCAATGCAGGCCCAAAATATTGTTGCAGGATTGCCCAAATTCAAGGTTGCAGAAATGCATAAGGTATGTGAAGCCTGTCAGTTTGGAAAACAGGCAAGGAAACCATTTCCTAGACATGTTCAAGAGAGTGAGAAGCCATTGGAATTAATCCACTCTGATGTGTGGACTACTAAAGCTGCATCTCTTGGAGGCTGTCATTATTTTGTCACTTTTATTGATGACTATAGCAGAAAAGTTTGGGTGTATTTTATGAAAAAGAAAAGTGAAGTTTTTGGGCATTTCAAAACTCTTAAAGCTATGGTTGAAAAAGAAACAGGCCTGCAGATAAAATGCCTAAGGTCAGATGGCGGGGGAGAGTACCTCTCAAATGAGTTTGCAAGGTTCCTGCAGGAGCATGGCATAAAGCAGCAATATTCATGCAGTTATACCCCACAACAAAATGGAATTGCAGAAAGAAAAAACAGACATATTGGAGAGGTGTCTCGTGCCATGCTCAATGAAAAAGACCTGCCAGATTTTTATTGGGCTGAAGCAGTTGCTACAGCAGTCTACATAATGAACAGGACTCCCACTGCAGCAATACATGGAATGACTCCAGAGGAGAGGTATACTGGTAGGAAACCAGATATTTCTCATTTGAAAATTTTTGGTTGCATTGCCTATGTACATGTGCCAGATGAGTTGAGATCCAAGTTGGATCCAAAAGCTGAGAAGTGCATCTTTATTGGTTACTCTCTGCAGCAAAAAGGGTATAGATGCTATAACCCTTCTACTCGTAAGTTTACAGTGAGCAGAGATGTTGTTTTTGATGAGATGAGTAGCTGGTATAAACCAGTAAATGTGATTGATGATATAGATGCACAAAATGGTAATGCTGCACAGAATTCACAGCAGCAGTCACAAAATATTAGTGGACCTGGAGCGTCCTCTAGCAGTGGTTCACATTCTTCGCCATGGACAGGCAGATTGAGATCAGGAGAATCTTCTCAAAGTAATGCAGATAGTGGTATGCAGGTATCACGAAAAGGAAAAGAGAAGGTTGATCAGCCCATGTTTGATGTGAATGCAGGTCACTCTTATGTGGATGGTGAATCCAGTGGCTCAGAACAGAGCATTGATGATGAGTTGGGTATTCCTTCTATTGTTACACCTGGAGTAAGGAAGACCAGGGATGTTTTGAGAGCACCTGGGAGTGAACCCACTTTGCGCAGGTCTACCAGAGTTAGATATCCTGTGGATAGGCTGAAATATGATGGATTTACAGCCATTCACTATGCATATATGGTCAAGGTGATACAGGAACCAGAACCCACTTCTTTTGAGCAAGCCATGGGAAAAGAAAAATGGGAGAAAGCCATGGATGAAGAAATGGATGCCTTGGAAGCAAACGCTACATGGGAATTGGTACCTTTGCCTAAAGGTAAGAATGCAATTGGCTGTAAGTGGGTTTATAAGGTGAAGCACAATGCTGATGGTTCTGTGAACAGATACAAGGCAAGATTAGTAGTCAAGGGGTATGCACAAACATATGGCATTGACTATGAAGAAACATTCAGTCCGGTTGCAAGGATGGCAACCGTAAGAGCAGTCATTGCTATGGCTGCATCAAAGGGATGGTCTTTACATCAGATGGATGTAAAGAATGCTTTCTTGCATGGTGATTTGCAAGAAGAGGTCTATATGGAGCAGCCACCAGGTTATGTGCATGCTGTTCATCCTGAGTTTGTTTGCAGGTTGAAGAAAGCCTTGTATGGCTTGAAGCAAGCACCTAGAGCATGGTCTGACAAGATAGGACAGTATCTTGTCACTATTGGCTTTCAGATTTCCAAGGCAGATTTCTCACTTTATGTGAGAAAAACAGAGAAAGGTATTATGCTGCTTGTCATTTATGTTGATGATTTGATTATGACAGGTGACAGTGATGAAGATATCCTTCATGTGAAAATGCTATTGAAGCAGAAGTTTGAGATGAAGGATTTGGGAGAGCTGCGTTATTTCTTGGGCATTGAGGTGATTAGATCACCAAGTGGGATACAGCTCTTGCAGAGGCAGTATGGATTGGACATGCTGTCCAAATATGGGATGACAGGCTGTAAGCCTATTTCAGTTCCTTTGGAGCAAAATGTGAAGCTGAGCACAGATGCAGGTGAGCTTCTAGAAGACCCTACTATGTACAGACGCATAGTAGGAAGTTTGATTTATATGACTATTACCAGGCCAGATTTGAGCTATGCTGTTGGATTGGTAAGTCAGTTTATGCAGGCTCCAAGGAAACCACATTTGGATGCGGCTAGACGCATACTTAGGTATGTGAAGTCCACATTGCAGTATGGACTATTTTATGAGACTGGGGTTCAGATACAGTTGCATGGATACACTGATGCTGATTGGGCTGGTAGTATTTCTGATAGACGATCTACCAGTGGATATGTATTCTCTTTTGGGAGTGCTGCAGTCACTTGGAGCAGCAAGAAACAGCCTACAGTTGCCTTGTCGAGCACAGAGGCGGAGTACAGGGGTGCAGCAATGGCTGCATGTGAGGTAGCTTGGTTGCATAAGCTACTTTATGATATGCATCAGCCTTCAGATGGGCCAGTTGTCATTTATTGTGACAACATGAGTAGTATACACTTGGCAAATAACCCAGTCTATCATGCTAGAACAAAGCACATTGAGGTGCATTATCACTATGTGCGAGAGAGGGTTTTACTAGGTCTTATTGATCTAGTTTATGTCAGCACAGAGGATCAGGTAGCTGACATATTCACGAAGGCATTGGGCGCAGAGAAGCTGCGCAAGTTCAGAGACCTGCTTGGTGTGCAGGAATTGGGATTGAGCTCGAGGGGGAGTGTTGAGATATCGAGCTCCACTCGTGATACGCCAGGGTGACCGTTGTATATTTATGTCACCGACTTGTCAGTTGCAGACGCGGTTGGTACACCGCCCATGAATAATAGCTACATGATAGCTATCCTTATCTACTCTAGTTCGTGGCTCAGTTAGTATGCCACCTTAGTTAGTTGAGTTTGGTTTGAGACCCATATATAGGGTTCTTCTATTTCTTTGTACTTGAGTTCTTTTTGGCTTACACAACTAAGAAGAGGAAAACTGTTTTCAGCCTCCACCCTTGTGTGTCTTCCCCCATTGTGCAAGCAAGAAAGCTTCAAGCGAGACTCCTTCCTTCTCTCCCACAATCTTGACAGTTAGTGGAAGTTCAAAACATCAATTGTATGTAAGTTTCAATGGGGCATTGTTTTGGGGTTGTTTATGACAACAAATCAAGAGAGAATCATTCATTTACTTGAACCTACAATTATTGTGGGTACTTAAAGCATTGTTTGGAGCATTGTTGGGCTATTGATGATGAGCATTAACCTTGACACAATGATCAGTAAACCAATGTGGACATATATGGAAAAATGCACCTATTTACTGATGTTGAAAATCATAGAGTTTCCACCCCATCAAATGCTTGGATTTGTCACACCAAAACATCATGGATGCTTGGCAAATGATGTAGGATCATTGATGTATGCTTGGATCTAACATTGGTTAAGTTGAATACTTAGATCTAGGAAGTATTAATAGCCTGAAAACTATCTTGAATATACGATAATGAATCCTTGGAAGCTTGAAGCTTGTCATAGCTTGGTTATTGTCTACTGATATTGGGAACTTGCTACATGAATGTTAGATGGTTTATGAGTTGCATTGAGCATTGAATGCTCAAATATGGATTGATTTTATTACTGGTTATATGATGGGTTGGCTATCTATAGCTTGTAAGAAGCTTGTTTGGCATTGCTATTGGTCATATGAACCACTCTTGATGCTTATATATACATGCATTGAACCTCGAGGGTTATGATACATTTCAAAGATGTTTTGAGGATTTTTTGAGCTAAAAATACTTTGGTTTACACAGAGAATTGTTGCTGGCTACTCGCAGATTGTTGTCTATCATAAGTTTTTTTTGGAAGACACCTACTTTAAATGTTACCTACTTGGAATGCTATTGCATCTAGATGTTTTACCACATGATCGGGGATTTTTTTAATATTTCTATGAGATGAAAAATAGTGGTTATTGTAGAGATTTACTATTAGAGAGGTATTTGGACTAAAATTGTCATACACAACTTGGTCTATAGGGAGTCAAGCATTGTCTAATTTAGATTGCATTGAATACATAGAGCTACAATGCTAAAAGGACTAATAACATAACTCAAATAATGGGTGACAAATTAGACAACAATAACGATGCTATTTGGAAGTTCATGATGGTGAACTTTCTCATTAGCAAGGGCTATTGGGACTTGGTCATAGGACTTGGTCACAGGTGTACAAGCTTAGCCTAAGCTTCTTGAAAAGACTTAGCCAACTATTGATTAGCTTAGGGCTCATCATGCATGGACTAAGAGAGCTTGAAGGGTATTGATTTGGCTATCCCTGTGTATTTTCGATACTATGCTTATGCCAATAATGAATTGCAACTCATTGAAGGATACATGGGATATTCTAATGAGATACTATGGTACTACTACTAGTGCCAAAAAAATACAATTAAAGCAAAATTTTAACATGATGGACATGAAAGGATGGTCCATTCAAGACTATGTGATTGAAATATATTGCAGATCAGTTAGCTCTTGTAGGAGCTAAAGTAGATGATGAGGATATGGTGGCTATGACCCTGAATGGTCTAGGGCCTAAATACAAGTCTTTTGATATGTCAATTTTAGTCAAGGTTGAAATGCCTGACTTTAATGAATTGATATCCTTGCTTATCCATGAAGAAGTGAAATTGGATTTTACTATGAGCTTGAGTAGCTCTAAGAATAGAGATGCAAGGCCGTGGTCTTTGTGGCAGAGGTTCTAGCCATGATAGGGGAACCCAACAATATGCATCTCAGCATGGGTAGAGTTAGCAAGGATTTGCTAGTAGAGGCAATTGATACTCTTGTGCAAGGGGGAGATCTCAATCTAATGGCAAAGTATTCTAGCACACTCAGACTACTCATGAGAATGCAAACAAGGATAAAGATTGCCATTACTATGGCAAGCATGGCCACATTGCAAAAGAGTGATGGAAGAAGTAGGTTGATTGAAAGGGCAGACTGTGAAAGATACAGGATCTAGGACATGGCAGTGAGTTATGGTGGATGGAAGGAGAAGTGTGGACTCATGATGGAGAAGACAAAGACACAGTTTGTTACACAAGTGATTAGGTTCCAAGATTGAGACTTGGACTCATAAACACAATCTTGTGTATGTGGACAATGACACTGACACTTCACTGAAAAGAAAAGAGTACTATCATTGCATTAAGAAAAGGAAGCAAGTACAATGCTTTATAGGAAAGTAGGAAACTGCAGCAGGCACCACTATGCATATGGGATAGGTTAGCCTGCATGTCCTTGGCCCTGAAGCTCCATACAAAGAGGCTGTTTAGTGAGTGTGATTGCTGATTCTCAACACCCCTCCTCAGTCACAACTAGAAAGGCACAAAGTGTGTAGAGGCTGTAATGAGAACCACCTGCAAAGTGTGGGCACACCACAAACATGGTAGACACCAGAGGCTGCGCAGAAAAGGCTAAGTGTGGGCACCAAAACATGATGGACATCCAGAGGCTGTAACAGGGGCCTCACAAAGTGTACAGGGACTGTAATGCCAAGTTACATGAGGAGTTTATAAAGCTTATGGCAAGAAGCATTAGGGCAAGGAAATACAAGGCTTTTAAAACAGTCTATCAGAGTAATGAGAGTAGAAGGACTGATGAGTCTTGTCCTTCCGATCCTGGTGGTCTTCATCTTCATCTTCTTCTTCATCTTTTGGTCCATGGTCTTCTTCTTCTTTCACAGCTGCAAGATAGGCCTTTTGGGACCTCTTCCTAGCATGACAGAACTTCTTAGTATGTCCGGTCCTTTTGCAGAAGTCACAGAAGAGCGGTTCCTTTTTACCTTTGTATCTGTTGTTTACATATAACATTTGTTCATCCTTTGAAGTGCTGGGCTCTTCTTTGCTTTTAAGTTTCTTTTCTTCCTCTAGCAGAGAGGCTTTAATATCAACAAGTTGAGGATCAGGCATGTTGATTAGAGTGGTTGATACATTATCATAAGCAAGAGGCAAACTTTTTAACAAGACACCAATACAAACATCTTCATCCATTTTTAGCTTTATTCCTGCAAGTTGAGTAAGCAGGCTTTCTATGTAGTTCAGATGGGATGCCAGGGATGTATGAGGCTTCATATCAAGTCAGAAAAATTCAATTAATAGACCATACTTAGATGACTTTGACTGTGCACCAAATAGGGTATCCAATTTATCCCAAGTGTCATGGGACGTGTCACAGGCATCCACATGATGGATATAGCTATCGTTCAATTCCAGTATGATGATGGCTTGTGCCTTGTCATCATTCTTCTGCCAAGTAACTGCAAGGTCCGCATCTCGAGGTTTCTTCTCTTTGCCATTTGTGATGGCCCAAAGACCCTTCTTCATTAGGATGAGCTTGATGCGGGTTTGCCAAGTGTGGAACCCGACTCCTTTGAATCGAGAATTTGGAGAGTCTTTTCCCATGTTGAGGTTGCAAGATTAGCAGCAAATCAACACCAGAATTCTGAGATTTTATCAGTAGAAGAGCATATTGCAATGTGTCAAGAGACACAGTTAATGACAGTGTGAAAACACACTATGTCTGTGTTGATGTTGAGCTTGATTCTTCTTGTTCGGGATCGTTCGGTCGTTCTTCAATCTTCTCAGGTCCTTCCCCTCCTTGATTTGGTGCTGGAATAGTAGATCAGAGTGATAGTGGGTTGCTCCAGGTGGCAGGAGAGAGGAAATGATGAGATTTTTGAGCTTTGATGAAACTGGCTATGGCTGACAGTTTAGGGTTTCAGACAGGGGTCTAGTTTTTTGCAGATTCCAGGAGCTGTAGTTGATCATTTTGAAAACTTTTTTTATGGAAATGAAGCTTACTTCAAGCTCTTCAAAAGCCCTATCCTCCTCGTCAAGATCGCAGCATGTACGGCGCGCGCAGAGGGGACGAACAGATCAAGCGCAGATTTCGTCAGCAGCCACGAATTTTGACAATGCCATGTTGGTTGATCCTCAATATGGTCGATTTTTGTGCCAGGAGGGAGCGCCCTAAGTAGAGGAAGATATATCTAGAAGAGATTTCATGAAGATATTCTCTACATAGAGAGATATGAAGGCTCCATGAAGGGTATGTCCTGCAGGTCACAGTTGAAGACTATGGTAGTGACTGGGAATTTTCACAATGCTGAGCTTCAGATAGCCAAATGTCATGGATTGATGTGATATATGAAAGCTTTGTGAGTTGGGGAACACTTTTCCAGAAGGAAGCTCCAAGAGATTTGATCTATGGAGTGAGATATAAGCGACTCAATCTGACAGGGTGCTGCTGGCTATGGCTGCCATGGAAGCTCAAGTGAGGATAGAGTTGGGAGATGAAGTCATGGGATGAAACTGAGCTGACCAGAGATTAACATGAACTGAGAGAGGGCAGAGGATAGCTAAGTTGAGCTGAGCCATGCCCGACTGGGCTCTGATACCATGTGAAAGATACGGGATCTAGGACATGGTAGTGAGTTATGGTGGATGGAAGGAGAAGTGTGGACTCATGATGGAGAAGACAAAGACACTGTTTGTTATACAAGTGAATTAGGTTCCAAGATTGAGATTTGGACTCATAAACACAATCTTGTGCATGTGGACAATGACACTGACACTTCAATGAAAAGAAAATAGTACTATCATTGCATTAAGAAAAGGAAGCAAGTACAATGCTTTATAGGAAAGTAGGAAACTGTAGTAGGCACCACTGTGCATATGGGATAGGTTAGCCTGCATGTCCTTGGCCCTGAAGCTCCATACAAAGAGGTTGTTTAGTGAGTGTGATTGCTGATTCTCAACATAGACAACAGGGTCGCTATGCATCATCTAGTCATACAGAGCATGAGAATGGTGAGAGAGTGTTTGTTATGCCTTATGTGTGGAATAAGGGAAAGCAACAAGAAAAGTCTGATGATATTTATTATATATAGATTATGGTACCTCAAACCACATGATGCCACATGGCGAGTGATTTGATGAGCTTAAAATAGGTGCTAATGGCCACCTATGCACTAGAGATGATTCTCAACATGACATAGCACACATAAGGATTGTTCCTTTGATTATGCTTGATGGCAAGAAAAGAAAATTATGTGATGTATTGCATGTTCCATCGATCACCAAGAATTTGTTATCTGTTGGTTAGATGGTTGAGCAGAACTTGCATGTACGATTTAACAGAAATGAATGCTTCAGAGAAGAATATGATAGAGGATGTAAGTTGGGTTGCTAAAGACATGGTAGGGTATTACATTGGATGCAAACTTTACCTGAGTTGAATGCTGCTATGTTTGCTCATGATGGGGCAAGTGTCTGAGACATTGTAATATGGCATAAATGGATTGGATATGTAAATGTCCAAAATGTGAAAATTTTGCAGCATAAGGACCTTGTTACAGGGTTAGCAAAGTTGAAGTATGTTGATTTGAGACATGTATGCTTAGTAAGTCAATTTGGGAAACAAGACATGTTCCCATTTGCAAAGAATACATGGAATAGCAGTAGGCCGTCACAGCTTGTGCACTCAGATTTTTGGGGATCTCCTCATGATGTACCACTTGGTGGGTGTAGATATTACATTGTGACCTTTGTGGATGACTATAGTAGGTACACATGGGTGCACATCCTAAAGCATAAGATGAGGTTTTGGACAACTTTATGTATATTAAAGTGCATGCAAAAAAAGAGCTTAATTGTTATGTCTCATGCTTATAGTCTGATGGTGGTGGAGAGTATGTGTCAAAGGAGTTCGATAGATACTTAGCAACAAATGGGATCCAAAGGCAGTTGACTTGTAGCTATAGTCCTTAGTAGAACGGAGTGGTTAAAAGAAAAAATAGGGTAATTATGGAGGCAGTCCCAGGGCCATGTTGAATGAGAAGGACATGCCTTTGTCATAGGGCTCAAGAAGCGCTTATGGCTATCTATGTCATGAATCGAACACCTACTACAGGAATACATGAAAAGATATCTTATGAGCAACTCTATGGCTACAAGCCTGAAATTTGAAAGTATTTGGTAGTATTGTCTATGTTCATGTTCTAGATGATAAACAAAAGAAACTTGATTCTAAAGCAGTGAAGTATGTTCTCATTGGGTACTCACAATAAAGGAAGGCATACAAGTGCTATGTTTTGACTACCCTTGAGATATTGCTTAACCGTGTGTAGTGTTTGTTGAGTTGGTTGGTGTAGGTGCATTTGATGGTTTTTGTTTTAGTGTTGCACCGGACATGATTGAAGAAGGTCTTGGAGGGAGCCAATTGTTGAGTGGAAGCTTATTGTGGCCAGTCCAAGTGGTATCTTCCCTTTTTGACTTCTTTCTCCCTTAAGTAGAATGTGTGTGTGTATTTGGGAATGTTTCTCTTTTAGTTGGGGATTGGTAGGCATGAAGTCCTAGGATTAGGTTAGGTATGTTTGGGAAGGTTTGAGAAGGTTTCCACCTCTTGGGAAGACACTATCATGCATACAAAGATCTATCTTAGAGGTAGCCCTAATGACCCTATCCTCCTAGCCTACTAGGAAGCTAGTTCTATGAATTCGTATTAGTTCTGAGGCAACTAGGGAATTATATGATACATAGATATGTAAAAAGGTGTTCTAACCCTTGAAATAAGAATATTAAGAGAAATTTTGAAAGAGTAGATGTCAATTATCTTGCAAAGACCTAGTAGGTTCTTGGGGACGAGTCACAGACCCTCCCAAAGAGAGGTGATATTGAAGAAGATAAGAGTAGGTGAAGATGATAAGAATAGATCAGAAGTACATGGACATGATAAAATGAGTTCAAGATAATGAGGATAAGGTGCATGTGGACAAGGTTAGTTTACCTTGACGTGGATTCAAATCCTGTTGATCTACATATAAAGCAATTGATTTTGATTGCATGTAATAAATAGATCTAAAGATTAATTGAGTAGACAAAATCTAGAAGCTAATAACCTAGGCTCTTGCTAGCTTGATGTAGTTTGATACCATGTAGTGAAAGTGATGGTGAGGGAAAGAAAGAGAGACAATGAGAGAATGAGATGGAGAATGAGTCACACACTTGTATTGCTCACTTGCTTACACACTTACATTGTAATAGCTGAGAGTACACATACACACACACATATATAATAAAGGTGTGGATATGGTAGATTCTCTTATTAATGACCCTATCCTCCTAGCCTACTAGGAAGCTAGTTCTATGAATTCGTATTAGTTCTGAGGCAACTAGGGAATTATATAATACATAGATATGTAAAAAGGTGTTCTAACCCTTGAAATAAGAATATTAAGAGAAAAATTGAAAGAGTAGATGTTAATTATCTTGCAAAGACCTAGTAGGTTCTTGGGGACAAGTCACAGACCCTCCCAAAGAGTGGTGATATTGAAGAAGATAAGAGTAGGTGAAGATGATAAGAATAGATTAGAAATACATGGACATGATAAAAGGAGTTCAAGATAATGAGGATAAGGTGCATGTGGACAAGGTTAGTTTACCTTGATGTGGATTCAAATCCTGTTGATCTACATATAAAGCAATTGATTTTGATTGCATGCAATAAATAGATCTAAAGATTAATTGAGTAGACAAAATCGAGAATCTAATAACCTAGGCTCTTGCTAGCTTGATGTAGTTTGATACCATGTAGTGAAAGTGATGGTGAGGGAAAGAAAGAGAGACAATGAGAGAATGAGATGGAGAATGAGTCACACACTTGTATTGCTCACTTGCTTAAGACTTACATTGTAATAGCTGAGAGTACACACACACACACACACATATATAATAAAGGTGTGGATATGGTAGATTCTCTTATTGAAGTATCCTCCACATGTTCTAGATCTATCTTATCTAATTCTCCTAAATATCTAGATATTGTCTTCTTAGATATTCTCTAAGTATATGTTCATATGAGTACACGTTATCATTCTAACATAGCAGTACCCAAGTGCTCTTGGTTGCAAGATCATGTGGAATTTTTTGGTGTGGTGGTTAGGAGCCCAGCTAGAGCCGTTGAAGCAAGTTTCATGCCCATTTTAGATCCTGACAATCCATAAATAATAGATGGAATAAATTACAATATGCACACTTATGGATGGATAACATCCTAAATAATATATTGAGACTTGTAAATAAATCATTTTTTGAAAATAATTTTTAAAACTCTAAAGTTGACCTTTCTTTGCATCCTTCATTTAATTTTATCTTTAGCAATTAACATTACTTTGCATCTTCCATTGTCTTTTGCCTTTTGTAGTTAACCTTGCTTTACTTAATTCATTTTCTTTTTCCTTTTATGCTTAACCTTGCTCTGCATCTTCCATTGCTAAGTTTTGCCTTTTTCAGATAACATAAGAGATTAATATCCCTATTCTTGATGCAAATTGGACATGATCTTTCACTTTTGTCATACATATTGGATCGTCTTAACGCTTGTCCATATACTTTGTGATACAACCCATTGTGTGATCGATTCCGTGTTGGCAAGTTATGTCCCACTAAGATAAGTGTGCTCATCATGCAAAGCCTTTATCTCACATGAGGATCTACCTAAAATCAAAGACACATGCAAGCACCATTTCTTTTTTGTTTTTTGCTGTAAAAATATGGCTAAATATATTACACAAAGAAAGTTTACAAGGAACTATGCAAGCACCACATATATCCCTTGGCTTTGCATACCAGAATGTATCCTAATCATTGCCAAGAACCGCTAGCTAAAATGGTAGCAAACTAATGTGATAAACCAAAGGCCATGGATTCCATTCTTGCGGGAGGCATTGGAGTAGTTTGTATGATGTATGATAAATGAAATAGATTATGACTCTACTTGGTTAACCACAAAGATGGACGTTGTAATGGGACCACTTATAAAAATATGTGCTTTAACTACAAGTATCGATGTAAGCCCCAATATTCAAATTAGTACAGAATCACTGTGCTCCTAATATTTGACTTTACCATGGTTAGCTCGATATATGGCTTAATTACTCCTTACCGGACCCTGTTAAGAGACTGGAATTGTGCACTGACACGAAGCGAGGATAAACTTAAAGGACTTTCCTCTTCGCACAATCCATGCTCGGCTATCATTCGTGGTGAAGATAGTCAAGCCAAAACATTCAGAATCAATATATTTGTTGCCTTCAAACAATGGCAAAGATCAGATGTAGATCGCAAGACTACCTTGGGGAATAGGTTGAAATCGTTACCTGCAGAATCAAACCGTTGAGATCATGGCGAAGGCTTGCCTGCAATGGCGCCGAGCTGGCGCTGCCACCTGCAATGGCAACGAGCTCGCCTGCAATGGCGCAGGGACTAAATCGTTTTCAGCGACGTGTTATATTGCTGCATTCAACCGCAAATTAGAGCTGCCTGCTGTGGCGCAGGGATTTACGTGCTATTGGCGAGCCCTTCTAGAACTGAAGTGTTAGCGGAGCACCGATCGCACAAGAAGTTTTAGCCAAATTCCCAACATAATTTGCACATTGTCAATTACGACGATGAGCTTATGCGGGGGAGGCACCGCATATCTAGCTAGATGCAGTTGGGGGCAAGCGACTGCCGGTTTACAATGGAGGTATTGCATACCTAACTAGATGCGGTTGAGGGGAAGCCCCTAGTTCACAAGGGAGACATCACATACCTAGATAGATGTTAAACAATTAGGGCCACGGTTTGTAGGTCCACACCTAACTCTTACCCCCAACTGCTCCTAACTAGGTATGCCCAACACACTTACAGTCTGTCAGATTTAAACACTCAGCCACTCTCCTGGGTGGCTTGGCTTTAGACCAAAGCCTAACTAGGTACTAAGTGCCTCCCCATGATCAAAAACACATTATGTTGAACACTGTAGGTCTAAAGGAAAGGGAAAGGATACCCATTTCCCACATGAGAACATGTCTAGAACTTCCTTGTGAATCGACTAACAAGGATAGACATCAAAGCAGGGTCTTGGAACGTTTGCAAATGTACAACGTCTTCTCACACTTGGAGGGGCATTTCGATCATTGCAAATAGCTTTCCAAAGTTACGATCATTTGTGTGAATTCCATTTGTTGTCACCTACCAAGGTAATGGTAGGGTAGATAATTCAAGCTTAAAGTTAAACATACGAGTACTTTACATAATGGGGTGGCGCTTAGTAATTTGAGTTTAGTATTAACATACAAAAAGGAACATGGCAATGACAAATAGGAGGATTCGCAATGTAATGTATCATCACCGTAACCTTTCTACATTATCCATCACTTATCATATTGGAAAACTTGTTGACATTGCAACTTTTTCATATGTGGATTGTAAATAAGACCATATCAGGATGGGAATACGACCTAGGGTAGGTTCTATGGAAAGGAGAAAGCAAATACATGTCGTCGCAAGAAAAGTTCTACATCGGTGGGTTAAGAGAGCTAAGTTGCCAAGAATATCTATACAAAGTTGGAGCATAACAGATCTAATAGCCCTGCATAATGAGTGTAGGAACATCAAATTCCATGGTTCATCACATACATAAGCTGCATTATCTGAGCTCCATGCAGATGGACTGACAGACCTCCATCCATAAGAGCAGTAGGGCTGCGTGTTAAGATAGAGATTCTTCATGAATATAGGCCTCCATATCTAAGCATTTGCACTAGAAGCGTTAAACCTTCATCATAAGACAGGCGTCCATCCATCAGATATACCTTTATGTTTGAGATAGACCTGATATTAAGAAGCCAGGCATGCATTCCATCAGATACACCTTCATGTTGAGATAGACCTCAGGCCAGAAGAAACAGGAGTAGAGCCCCGTTTGATGTTGAAAGAAGCACATGAAGGAGCGCCATGGCTGCAGCTGCAGTGGAAGACGGACGGCAAGCTAAGAAGAGGAGGAAGAAGAGGCGCATGAGTGGAGGTCCTCATCTGTGTCGTCGAGGTGCTCTTCTTTAATCTCAGGGTCGGCGGGGCGGCGATGGCGGCGGGGTCGGGAGCTCTTTGATTTAGTATTGGGAACGAGCTGATGGGACGGGTCATCAGTGCTGCAGGAGGCGGGAGAGGCAGGGGAAGCAGAGGAGACAGAGCCGGAGGCGATAATTAGGGCAGCGGGAGAGGAGGGGAGGCGCTCCAGGTGGCGAGAGGAGGAGGAGGATCGAGAGCGTGTAATCGTGCGGTGATGGCCAGCGAGGAGGGGCTGGCCATGGTCTGATGCTCTGACAGGGTCGGAGATGTCGATGGTGTCGAGCTTGATGCAGGAGCAGTGGTCAAGAGAGCTCACGAAGGCCGTGTAGATACCCGAGCCCACCCAGCTCGCCATGCGCTCCAGCTTCCCGCTGGAGGTGCGCAGCGGGCCAGCTGACGACGACGACGACCGGCCAGCAGCGCCAGGCTTTGTCACCATATTCTGTGTCTCGAACGACTTACGAGAGAGAGAGAGAGAGAGAGGTCTCACAAGCTTGCCTCTAGGCTGCTAGCTTCAGAAACCCCAAGTGGTCATGATGAGGAATCGAGAGCTCGATTAATCTGTCCTTTTGCTTAGAGATTGCTCGTCAAGCACACTGGCTATATGTGAGAGAGAGAGTGTGTGTGTGGGTGTGTATGCGCGCGCGTGTGCGTGCGTGCGTGTGGGTGACGAAGAAGAGAGCTGGAAGCTCACTTTAACAGTAGGCTTCCTACTAGGGGCCTACAATCAGAAACACTAGTGTTGTTGAAGAAGGAAGATGAATAAGAATCGAGAGCTGGATTCATCCCTGCCCCCTCAATCAGAGATTGCCCATCGAGCACACTGGCTATATCCTGCGAGGACAGCTCATCCCTCTGCCTCTGTCTCTCTCACATCCCCACTCCAGAGTTCTGCTCCTCCTCTCTGCTTGCTCGCGTGTGCCCTCGTCCAGACGACAGAAAGAATCAAAGACCAGCTCCTTTTATGGGCCCCGATCCAGAAAGACGCGTTGCCCTTGCCCTGCACGTTCGTCATTTCATGGAAGGACGCTTGGAGCTGCTGTGCGTGGCCCATGTCTTGTGGGAGCTGTTGGCTTGTCGTCCTTATTGGAAACAATTTGTCTTCTCCATGCAGACCATTCAATATCTTATTTAGTCTTATCTTCAAGTCCAATAGACGATGTGACCAATGACAACCATGAGTCCGCGACACTCCGACACCCATCTCCTATTCTGCATAAAAGATTAATACTTTCAACTAGGCACTCCGCACCTAGACTCGCCGGGGCTGGTGCGATTTTCGCAGTGAGGGTGGGTGTTGGACGCATGGCACCCGCCCCTGCATTTCTTTGTGGGGAGGTTGGGGCTGCCACGTGGCACCCGCCCCCAACCTCCCCTTAACTAATAGTAAAGATGACTAGTAACCTACATATAACAATACATTACCTACATCTTACAATAATCAAGATTCTATGAGATGTGCATAATATGCTTATGCAATCCTAGGGCTTGGGAACATACTAGTTCATGTTATTCTTGAGCACGCGCAAGTTTTCAAAAAACCTTCTCCAAAATTAAATAATGGTTCGAGGAGGAAAAATATATTCTTAGAATTGAATAGTTTGAATATAAGATAGATACCTAAGCAACGTATGTCTTATAATGAATTACATATAATTTACATATACTCTAGATTCTATATGATACATGCCGTATGCTTACTCCAACTAGTAGGTTCCAAAAAGACCAATTCACTTAATCCTAGGAATGGCTCTAGTTTCCAAAAAGCCTTCTCAAAATTCTATGAACAAGAAAACAACTTTCTCGAAATTCCATAAACAAGAAAGCAACTTTCTTAGAAACATATTACTTCACTTATAAACACATAGTTTAAAATATGAGTCTTAATTACAAATTGCCACATAAAGAAAAAATGAACCTAACCATTCAAATTCCTCCTCAACATATGATGGGAAGGATTCATGTCTACCTACACTAAAAAACTTATAGTTGGGTTTATGTTGACAACAACAACTATACATAAAATTATAAGATGGTGGTAGCAAGATTAAGGTCTCCAATTTGGACAAGTTCAAGGTTTTTGGAGCACCTTGTGCAAAAAGTTATTGCCTTTATCATCATACACTTGGCAACCATCTGTGTGTTCAAGAGTCACCATGGCATACTAGGATCATGGTATTCAAATACCTCAATTGTGGTACATGGGTTAAGCACAATTAAGGGTGCCATGTAAGTACTTTAGCTGTGAACACATATCTTGATCTTGTTATAACTAGCTACCATGTTAGCTACCGTAGGCATGGTCCCAACTAGACAACCATGAGGACAAACGTGCTACATATGCAACCACAATTGATGTATAAGGATTATGGCTTAAGCAACCATGTATGCAAGCCACAATGATAAGAGGTATCATCCATTTAGATCCAACATTCATAAAGTTACCTCAATTGTGGTACTTGGCTAGTCATACATCATCATACACGCACTATCTTGATCATCCATCATTATGCATACATGATGATTATAGTATATGTCCATAACTACGAGATATGTGTATATATATTGATTGAGGTATGTGATCAAAGTATATGTCCATACATTACCTTGATTGAGGCATTTGTATATGCATATATCTATCCTGAGGTATACCTTTGTTTGATGTCATATCTCATATTAGGTTTTTGAACAAACAATAGATTTTGTTGAGAAATGTGCAATCACATCCACTATAACCTCTTTTGTAAGGAACACTAAGGCAAAGAATCACATTGCAAATAAAGCCTTAGACTAGCTCATGTATACATGGTTTATTAAAACCACAGTTGGTGAATACCATGGTCCCTTTCCACCTTTTTCCACATATCAATACCACCTATTATAAGCCTATAAAAGGCACTCATCTCCACACTCATTTGATCAGTCATTATCATTTAGTTGTACTTGGTCCCTTTCCACCTTTTTCCACCTATCAATACCACCTACTGTAAGCCTATAAAAGGCACTCATCCCCACACTCATTTGATCTATCATTACCATTTAGTTGTACTTGCATTATGCTTGGATAATATCAATTATTCTCCTTTGTCATTGTTTATGCCTCATTATGATTGTCTATTTGCTCATCAGTGATCCTCCTTAGCATGCATCCTCAATATATTTCACATGGTATTAAAGCACATTTCAAGTTAATGAGTCATTAGCCCACTGATTGGATCACTTCAGTTTGAATTTTCGGCTCTCTCCACTTTTCCATGAATCTCTCACCTACCTCCATAGTCCCCCCACCTTATTAGAGGGCTTGATTCTCTGAAACCAGGCCATTTCATCTCGTGCTTTCTTCTAGAGAACTCTTCCTTTGCTCCAAGAGCTCCTCTGTATCACCTCACAACCGGACATTGTCGACTCTCTGCTCCAACATTGTGCCTGCAATAGCTCGCTGCCCAGATTGTGCCATCTCTGATTCGTACTGCTCATTCTGCTTGCATGCGCAACGATGCTATCCATCACCATAAGGCATTTGAAGCTATACATCTAAGCTATCTCCAACTCAGAGGGTTTCTCAAATGGTTATCTCTATGAGCAGCAATAAGCAAAAAACCATTCGCCTGTCAAAACCCTAAAGAGGATAGCCATAGCCATTAATCTTCAAGCTCGGATTTTACTTCATTTTCTTACTTCCTTTGGCTCAATGATGTCATTAACTCTCTAATCTGCTACAAGACTCAGTCCTCATCAAAGCTACCACTTCAAATCAGCAAGAAGAAGATTCAATATCAAGATCAACATTACGTGCTTCAACTACATAGTATCTCTTGATACTATCTAGTGTTGATTAACACTAATCTTCTTGTGCCCTTTGACACACTCAAATCAACTGTTTTGCTGGTCTATTCTTAGTTATTTACTACTACTCCTACTAACAAAATAGGCAAAGATTCACCCTCATGCCGATTCAACGGTGTCGGATTCCATACATGGCAAACTAGGATCAAACTGATCCTAATGAAGAAAGGCATGTGGTCAATCACAAGTAGTCAAGAGAAGAAACCAAGGGAAGCTACACTCTCAGTCATATGGGATAAAAATGATGATAAGGCTCAAGCTATTATCAAGATCGTACTTAATGATAGCTACATTCATCATGTTGATGATTGTGAAACTTCTCAAGCAACATGGGATCGATTAGAAACCCTCTTTAGAGCTCATTCAAAATCCTCCAAATATGGCTTACTGATAAAAAATTTAGGCTTGACATGAAAAGTAGTACCTTACTTGCAATTCATTTGAATTATATGGAAAGCTTGTTGACACAACTTGTGGGAATCAACTTGAAGATGCATGAAGACATTTGCATTGGAATGCTTCTCAAGAGTCTTCCACCTGAGTTTGATAACATGTCTACCACATTAATCAACATGCCAAAGCCGAAGCTTGTGGATATCAAATCCTCTCTCCTGGAAGAGGAAAATAAGATCAAGAGCAAGGGAGAAACAAGCATCCCAAGAGGAGACCAACAACTCCTCTATGTGAAAGGGAAGAAGAGAATAGTCTATGATTTTTGTAAGAAAACTGGACATATTGAGAAGTTTTTTCATGCTAACAAAATAATGCAAAGAGCATATCTTGCAACAGTCAAAGAAGATGAAGACAATAATTGAGAAGAAGAAGAAGAAAACAACCAAGAACAAAAGGAAAGGACTCACCAGTCCCTCTTTTGTAGTTCATTTTCTGATAGACTTTTTTAAGTTTTAAATGTGTACTTGCCTAATGTTCTTACCATAAGCATTTGTACTCCTCATATAACCTTTGCACACTACAACCTCTACACACTTAATGAGGTCTTGTGATAGCCTCTAGCTTTATATGGTTGTTTCCTTCCATGTCTACACTTAGCAAGGTTCTACTCATGATAGCCTCTGTATACTCAATGTCTTTCCTAGTTGTGATTGATGAGGGGTGTTGAGAAATGTGCAATCACATCTACTATAGCCTCTTTTGTAAGAAATAGCAAGGTAAAGAATCACATTGCAAATAAAGCATTAGACTAGGTCATCTATGCATGGTTTATTAAAACCACAGTTGGTGAATACCATGGTCCCTTTCCACCTTTTTCCACCTACCAATACTGTCACTAAATTGATTTCTTATTACACATTCTTTATTTAATAAATTCATGTCAATAAATTAATGACTCACTTTTCTTTAAGTGTTGATGATGATCTAGCATGGCCATGAGACCATTTAGAGACCAGTATTCCTAGTGCATCACTTAGTGGGGTGATCACAGCACTGTGACAGGGATATCTGGTACAAGTAGTACAAGTTATGAAGGGGGAAAGAAGTGTCTGCCAAGTGTAAGAGTGTACACAAGAACCAAGGAGTTACACATAAAGGAAGGTGGATTGAGTTCTAAGAAGAGGAAGTGCATTAGCATTGTGTTATGTATTTATGTGTGCATCCAAGGACGCTTGGGAATGTTTTACTTGTGTGTAATGAGCATTGCATTCATTTGGGGTCATCCTCCCCCCTACAAGTCAAGGTTTAAGGTCTTTTCTTTCATTGAGAAAGACGAGAGAGGGAATTCTCTCACTAAGAAAGACGAGAGAACGTGATCCTCTGGAAGTGAGGAGAGAAGTGATTTTCTCTTTCTAAGGTCTAAAATGACATAAGATTTTGTGTGGAATTCAATCTTCAGGTTGAGGCCCAATGCAATCTAATGAACTCTCCTTATCTATGACTCAAAGTGGTTTCATGGACCACAAGTTAAGAGTACAGCTTAAAAAGCTATTTTTTTGGAAAATCCATTTTTAAAATATCTCACAATAGAAAAACGATCTCTAAAAATGGGCCGTGAGGCTTATCGAAAATAGAGAGATCTACAACTTTCGTGTTGGATGTTTTTTCATCCAAATAATGCCCAAAGAGATATCTTGAAGTTAGTGATGCAGAGTGGAACAACCACATCTTGTATGAAGAACAACTCAACTCTCTCTCCAAGAAGAGAAGCTCTTGAAAGCCTATAAAAGAGGATGCTCTCTTTGGATGTAAGAGAGGGGTGAAGAAAGCATCACTTTGCATGTATCCAAGAGGAGAAGAGAAGGTGCAAGCATTGTGGAAGACCTGCTAAAATCAAGTGCTGTGGAAGCCCTGCTGAAATCAAGTTCTAAGAGGAGAAGAGAAGGTGCAAGTGCTGCGGAAGCTCTGCTAAAATCAAGTTCCAAGAGGAGAAGAGAAGGTGCAAGTGCTGCGGAAGCTCTGCTGAAATCAAGCGCCAAGAGGAGAGCCCTACACATATTGTGTAGGAGAGAAGGAGACTCAAGAAGGATCAAAAGGTGCCAACTTCCAAGTTGTGCAACTGTTAGCCGGTTGTATACCGTGCAAGGAACCGTGGTTTGCATACACCTGGTACATCTCGAAAGTTGGAGATGAGTTCTTATAGAGCTAGACAAGAGTAGCTCTATGATCAACCAAGAGACAGGACTAATCGAAGAAGACCTACCTTTACCCATGACCAATGTTTAAAGCCAGACGGTAACAAGAAGAAGCGCAAGTATCTCTCACCCTTTGAGATACAAAAGTACAAAGAGGAAGGAAGGTGCTTTCTTTGTGGTGAGTTAGGGCATATGAAGCCTGATTGTCCTCACAAAAGGAAGGAAGCAAATGTGGTTAAAGATCCTCCTCCACCATCCTCAAATTCTGTTATGAATGTGCAAGCTAACACTCATTCAAATGAGAAGAAAAGACAACTCTTAAAGGGTTGGGGGACACTCAACAATCAACGAGTTTTGATACTCTTTGATCTAGGGTCCACAGATAATTTTGTGTTAGCAAATACTATTGAAAGGCTACAAATTCCACCGGAACGATCGGGAACACCCATTGGATCAGGTTCGGTATTTGAAGGACTTACAACCAATTCTACTCCTATTCAAGGGAAGTTGAATCTTAGAATTGGGGATTACCGTGACCAAGAATCTTTTCTACTTGCACCCATAGCTAACTGTGATGTTATCTTAGGCATGCCTTGGAATTACAAGATTAGACCTCTTCCTAATTTTGTTAAGAAGACCCTTGCATTTCAATTCAAGGGTCGGAACATAGTATGCATTGCTGATGCTAGAGATTGGCATGTGCCAATGGTTAGTCATGTTAGCATTTCTAAAGAAATGAAGAAAGTTATTTCTGCGTAGATGATTTTTGTGAGAGAGTCAAAAGAAACTAATGATTCAAAGGCACTTGGTGCCTCTAATGAACACACAATACCAACTAATGCTTCTAAGTCTCAAAATTTAAAAGAACCCCTCTCTTTAATTGACCAAGCTAGACATGATTTTGTTAAACAATATAAAGATTGTTTTAGTGATTCACTCCCAGGAGAGTTACCTCCTAAGCACCCGAAAGATCACACAATTAATCTTATCCCACGTAGTTCACCACCTAACCAATTGCCTTACTGAGTAAGTGCAAGTCAGCAAGAGGAGATCCTAACACAAGTAAACGAATTGTTGGAAAAAGGGTTAGTTCAACCTAGCTCTTCTTCATACTGCTCTCTAGTCTTACTTGTTCAAAAGAAAGATGATTCTTTCCGTATGTGCATAGACTACAGATCTTTGAACAATATCACAATCAAGAATCGTTTTCCTATCCCAAGGATAGATGATATCTTGGATAAGTTGCAAGGGGCTAGTATCTTTAGTCGCATTGATCTCAAGAGCGGCTATCACCAGATATGGATAGCACCTGAAGATGTTCATAAGACAGCTTTTCATACGACATTTGGACTACACGAGTTCTTAGTCATGCAATTTGGTTTGACTAATGCACCTGCCACATTTAATCGAATGATGGAGAGAATTTCCAGACCTCACTCAAAGTTCACAGATGTCTTTTTTGACATTCTAATATTTTCATGGTTTGAAGAAGAGCACAGAAAACATATGTCTATTGTTTTTCAAGAGCTTCGCAAGCATAGACTACAGGTCAATGCTAAGAAGAGTGAATTTTTTCTTTCGAAAATTATTTACTTAGGCCATATTGTTTCTCACAATTTGGTGAGAATGGATCATGAGAATATTCGAGCCATTGTTGAATGGCCTACACCTACTTTTGTACATATAGGAGAAAATTTACAATTTCATGTGCGACGTCGTTCAGCGCATCTGCACATTACCAAGATCAAATCCACTTGTAGCTAGCTTTTTTAGGTGTCCCAAGTAGAACTTGTGCCATACAGGGAACCAATTAGTAGTCCCTAGGTGTGTAAAGGATTTACTAGCTAGAGCTCCCTTGGCACCCTATCCAACTCCTACTTAATATGATCCCTGTTGGGAAACCTCTCGCCATCAAAGCTAGTCCATGCTTCTGTGGCGGTAAAAACATCCTCGCTTGGTATGGGGATTCAACACCTATCCTTGGGGGAGGTATAGGGCTCCTCAATTTTTATATATTCCAATACTTAATTCAATCAGGATCTAATCTAGAAAATCACAAAAAAGATTGATGCCTTGCAGTTATGACTTCAATCAATCATGCAACTTTCAAGTGATGATTAATCTAGTAGCAATCGACACTTGAATTTCACATAATGAACTATTTCCCTTGGAATTTAACTAAGGGTATCTAGATTTTGGGGTCTCTAACTTCCTAGTTTAAGATTTATTCTTGTAACCAAGTTTCTTGGCCTTAATTCCGTTTATTTAACTTAGAGTTATTTCCAAAAAAAAAAACTTCTATCAGAGCTTCTAGATTAAAACTATAACCTTAGCTAGTTTCTTCAAGGCTTTGTTCTTCGTAAATTCATCTTAAATTCACTAGTCTTCTTTTCTATGGGGTTAACATTAAAATTCCTCATGATTTCTCTTGAGTTCCAGGTTTTCATAGTTCCCCTAACAGTTTCTAGCCTATAAGATGTTCTAATAATTTACCATGTGAATACTCTAAGATCACAGTATTTCTCAAGAGACTTATCTTAAGTCTATTGAATTCGGATATAAATTTTTAGAAAAACCTGTGGTATCGCGATTGGCAAAGGGTTGTTATCCACGTCCGTGACTCCGTTAGTGACTCCTATGCTCGCAACTCCAATTGTTGCTTCCGTGTTAGTAGAGTCATTCACGATCTCCACTTTTGAATTCTTTTTCTTCAGGGCCATGATGGAAATATGATTTGTAGAAGAAGATAACACGGCAATAATACCAGTTGGCAAGAGTGTAAGACTCTCAATGATGATGATGGATATTGTAAGATTCAATGATGTAGGCCTCGCGGACGGTTCTTCTTGCCTCGTGGAGAGAAATACTTCTCTCTCTCTAGTAGGCGGAATAGGGACGAGACTAGAGGTATGACTTCTAACCAAATTGATAGAATAGGATAAAGTTCTTTAATGTCTTCTCTTCTCGGATTAGAGTACAAGAGGATGAGAGACCTTCAGCATATAATCCCCTTCCTTGGGTTGAATGGAATGATGTCTCTTCGTCTCGTGGAATAGAGAAGAAGAGGAGAGAGAGAAGGGAGAAGAAGAAGAAGAAGCAGAAGAGAAGAAGGAGAAGAGGAGGAAAAGAGGTACAAACTCACTCTCCTTAAAAATGGGGCCACAATGAAATTTTTACAAACAAACTCCAAATTTGTCAGACACTGGATGTTGAGAATGTACTCTGTGAGCTCTTTCCGTTGATCTATATTATGCTATGAGATTCTTCATATTTCAAAATATTCCAAATTGATGTGACCCCTTAATGTAACATCCCATGGATATTTTACAAGATTCCAAATTGATGTTACCCGTTGATGTGACACCCCTCAAAGATTCCAAATCGATGTTACGCCTTGATGTGAAATCTATCTAGGGTCACATGGATTTGGAATCTTTTGAAATATGAAGAATCTCATTGCGTATTATAGATCAACAGAAAGTGCTCACAAAGGACATTCTAAATATCCAATGTTTGACAAATTTGGAGTTTGCAAAAATTTCAATGTGGCCCTATTTTAAAGGAGGGAGAGCAAGTCAAACCTCCTAAAATGCCCATTTTTTAGTCCAAATTTTTCCTAATGTTTTCCACCACACTCAAGTTTAGACTTTAAGAATTGTGTTCCTAGTGAAGTGCCAGATGCAAATAGTATCCAAGGGTTTGTGGATGTGTGAGTTGGGATACAAAGTTGGAAGATGAAATTACCTGTAAGGTATAGCCAGATTTTGTTCTCTACAAGTACGTGATTATCACTCAAAACTTCATCATGGCATCTTTGTATAGAAGAGGGGATCATGTCTATGGAAAGTTGATGCTACTACACTAAGATATGAGGGAAGTTTTTGGGGATTCAATATAAGATATTGATATTTGGCTACACAATAAACGTATAACAATTGAGGATCAACTTACACAATGAACACATCCAACTTCCTACTTCTTTTTCCTTCTATATTGATGATAAAAATGTATATTATTATTTTCATTATTTAATTTTCTTTGAATTCACACAACCAGAGGATTTACATCACAGTATCTATAATTACTCTCTCTTGATATCTCCCAAATCCCAATAATAAAATAGAAGACTTTGTGTGTAAAGAGGTAACAAATAGAATTGTGCACGAAATATAAAACTATACATTTATATTAAAAATCCACTACTTAGATTGCATGCCAATGCTTGGAGAGGCCATTTCAAAGGCTAGTTCTATTAAAAATGTGCCTTTCATAGGCAAGAAAGACAATACTACTAAATAAATGTAATCAACAAGTTTGGCAATGTGAAGTTTTTTTTTTGCATTCTTATTTTATCATGTGCTATTTATGAAGTGATGAGACTTTATAAAAATATATAGTTTTTAAAGGCCTTAATATTCGAGGTTGATGATTTCTGGATTGGAAAAGAGATTATGACAATGGGTGTTGTGATTGGGAGGATTGATGTAGTGCATCCTTCATATCATGCTACATTACACCCATCCATTGCATCTATGACTCCCTTTGTACCACTACCCTTGATTGCATCCATTCCTAATCTCTACCTAGTTGATTTGGACTTGCGATATATGGCCTCTCTCTATTCTTGCATAGCCCTTAGTTGGGATTCTTTGGTCTCATGCCCTCTGTCACGCCCCGCTCCATCCCCCCCAAATTCATCTACTCACTTCACCTTAATTCTATGGCATTTGTCAATTCCAATACAAAATATTGAATGATAATGACTTTAAACTTCTTTATATCAAAGTTGGAGTGTATTTGTATATTATATCGACATCCACTTACATTTTCATTTTAACATATAAAGTTTAGGAAAAGAAGTTCACTGACACATGTTCTCCACCCATAAATTTGACATCATCAAGCAGGTTATTGTGGGACTTACACAATCCATGGTATCATGTTATTTACAAGAGTAGGCTCCACCAAAAGGGGAAAATCTTTTTAATGAGCTTTCTTGGGTGAGATTTATTTTTTAGATTACTTGAATTTTTGGTGAGCTTTTATAGTAAGATTTATATCTAGGACATCATGGCTTAGTACATATCATTACCCACATTATTGCAATTTGTAGATACATGACTATACAAGAGTAGTTACATTAGAGAACTTACATTAGAAGTTAATTTACAAAATTATAATTTGATGATACAAAAATTGGGAGTGAGGCATCACAAAAACCCAACTAAGTGGGGAGCTAAGCCTCAAACAAAGAAATAGGATTTTGAAATATCGACTTAGGATGTGGTTGGGATGTAGGTAATCTAGGTTGGTGAAGAATGGCCAGTACATCCCCACCACTAGAAAGCTTGAGTTAGTGCATGAGCATGTCTTCTTTTTCATGTAGGCCCTAAAATCCTCATGAATACAAAGTATATATGTTTGTAGGCTCAATATAAGGCTTACTAGCACTCTCTCTTTCCTAAAAATCAAGGCATGTACAAGGATGCTCAAGTTTTATATGTACTTCATATAGCCCACCACTATCCTTGGCTACATAGAAAATAACATGTTTGAGATTCTTAATGATAACTTCATTCACTAGGCTTGCAACCATACTTTATGCACTTGTAACTCTTTCGGCTACCGCTCTTCAAGCCTTGTGCCTCCACTTTTGTAAACATTCGTGACACTAGAGTTGGATAAATTGATGAACTTACTCACTGCTATATGCATGGTGGCTCTTCCTATATGATGGCCATATGGTCTATTTGTGATTATTTCTAGTCTAAATTATGTATTTATCAAAATATAGGCTTGTGCACTATATTTTTATCCACATAATGAGCATGTCCAACATCATTTGCACAAAACCACATAATATATGCCTTTGGGCCACCCTTTCTTGGATGTTGTCTTTTAAAGAAGAAGCTTGGAGAGCCATGACACCCTATGAAGGACTTTGGAGTAACTTGCCACCTTTGATCTTTTATCCAATCATTCCCATATGCTTCACTCTACAACCTAGTGGAGCCATGTATATTGTCCACGAAGCTAGATTAATGCTATGCTCCATAACTATGAATTGCTATATTAGTGGAGTTAACACATCTTGTTTTGGCACTATTGTGTAGTGCAAAGTTTCTCCATCCTTAAATACCCCATATACAATGTTGTCCATCAAACATGTGCTATTTCCTCCCACCCCTTGAAATGAAATCTTCTGAGGGTAGCCTTTTGATTATAGCTCCTTGGTTTCCATGACAAACCCAAGCTTAAGAGAGTAAGTTCTTATTGTATCTATTGATTTCCTCCTCTTTTGTTGCACAATTTCCTTCTTTTCTTGCAATTTTATTTGCTTCTCAAACATAGGAGTCCTTGAAATTGACTTATGCACCATACATGGGCTTGGGACATTCGTTGTCACAATGTATTACAAAAGTGCTTCCAAGCTTGAGTCATCACCAAGTTACCTATTGATAATATATGCTTCATTCCTTACATTGTGGAGCACGACGTTGGCCATATTTAACAAACATGCATCATTGAGTGAGATGTTGTCCTTGAATCCGTCCCTAGCAAGCCATGAATCATGTGTACTCTCTTAGAGATTTGTCCTTGGTGTTTGGGGAATCTTGTAAGGATTTAGTGAATCAAACATTATGGAGCTGACAAAGAATAGAATCACATCCGTTAAGAGTTCTTATAGTAAACATGAGGTTTTCCCATTGAGTAATTCGATTATCCTACTAACTAAGTCAAATATCCATGGAGGGAATATCACTCTCTTGCATATTGTTGTAATATTCCCGCCACAGCGCTTCATATCAAGAAATAAATTCGTGTTGAGGTGTTTTAAAAAAATTGTGTGAGCTTTAGACGCTCCTGGCCCGCAAGGCAGTGTGGGGTGTCTTGTGTGTCTTAGAGGTTCGACTAGTGCTAGAGAGCCAGTATCGACCCCATTTTAGGTCCCGACAGGTGGTGCATTTTTCGGGAGATGCCTAGAAGTGGTCGTTTTTGAATCTTGGTAATATACGTGACCTATTAGCCTTATGCTTTAATTGAGAGCCGCCTTGAAGCGGTGGATGTCAAGTTAGACTGGTTAAAACTTTGGTCATCATTATGACGATTAATCCAAGAAATTCCCAGAACCCAAAAGATTCATTGTCTATCCTGAATGGTCTAGTGGGATCTTGGACGTGGCATGTGATTGACTATTTTAGTGTTTGCCCTGAAAGTGACACCATGCTTGAGTTTGGGTCACTATGGGAAAATATCCATGGAGCTACCTCTAAGATTAACAGCCCAAATTACTCGTCGAGCTATCACATAAGTGACCGCATGTAATTTTCTTAATATCGAGTCTTGCATTAAATCACTTCCGCAATCCGACACAAGAAGACAACTCAATGTTTCTAGCCAACAAAAAGAAAAGACGCCTTGTAAATAATATTACGATAGCTTGATCATAATTTTTCATGTGCATTATATTTGATTTAATATTCCTGATTCCATTTAATACATCAAACATGGCATTGATTTCATAACCGCAAGAAAAATCGCAAAAGCCTTAATCGGTAGACGAAGAATGTGCAAGAATGAGCATGATATTAAGTATCAAAGAGTATGGCATGACTTTATAAACTAGATAATTCATGAGGTAACTTGGCCAAAAACCACCAGATGAAGTCGTTTTGAAGAAAAAAAGACAGTTTTGAAAAAAAAAAGGCCAAAATTCATGACCTTTTTGACACTTGGAGGGAGAGAAAGCATAAAATAATCATCCCCATGCCACCATCCAACAGGTAGGAAATCAAAATGCATTTCACTTGGCTCTTGAGACAAGTAGCCAAAAGAATGAGTTGACTGCATGCTGCCCCTCATGCCTATAAATACACCCCTCTCCTTCACAAAGAAAGCAAGAAGGGAGACCTCCTCATGATGGAAATTTTTATCTACTTCTCTTTTCCATTGTATCTTGAGTCTTGAAGGAGCAAAATACCCCTCTTCTATCTCATTTTCATTTTCTCTACCCTTTATTATGCCTTCATCCTATACGACCATACTGCTAAGCAAAATGCTGGCAAAATTTTTATGGATGACCACCAACTCTTTGTGAACTACCATGTCAATTTCTCCTGACAACCATGGCACCCTGAGGTTATAGAAATTCAAAAACCCCATTTGAAGCAAGGGAAGCAAAGAACACGACCAATGGAGAAAATGATGCGGTAGGGATTGGCAAAACTCTTGTTATAACAGACCAGAGAGAGGTAACATCTCGTTGGTTTGGAGAAATTTAATGTTTTATAATCTTATTGCTATATTTGGCATTAAATGATCATAAACGCATTCTAAAGAAAATGCATATGAACTGTCACTTACAAAAATAACTTAAGCAATATAATAATTAGCTATTCAATGAAAATAATCTTTCACTTGGAAAAGGATTATATACCTGTCATTAAAAAAATATCTTAATTATGGTTTATTTTGTAATATTTATTATTATTTCATTAATGATGCACGTGATTATAATAACAGAAAAAAAGTAGACAATGTTAGGAAAGGGAATATTTTATAAATTTCCTCTGAAAGTGACTATCTCTTTTTCATTTTGCTAATGATAAATAGATGCATATAAATTTAATAATAATTTATAAAAAATCATTTAGATCATATCATGAAATAATCAATGTATTAAATCAATAAAAGTTTGTATAGAAAAATATATACTAGACATGCATAAATTAAGTGCATGAAAATATAATCCGGTATCTAAAATATGAAAGAAAATTTACACTTATAATTTTTGCATTGCTTGGAATAAAGTTTTCTGAAAAATAATCAGCATTGCACTTAGAACATAGCTAAAACAAAATTGATCTTTCTAGATAGCATTGAAAGTTTGGTGGGCATCATCGATTAAACCATAGAATATGAGTATAATAAAATAAAAATGATTTTCTTGTTGAAAACACACAAAAATTTAATGTTATATATTATATTAGTGAGAGGGTCAATATCATGAGTTGACCCACATATAAATCAGTGAGAAAATCTAGCCTGAAATATTGAGAATATTGAATAACTTAATTAGGAAAAATTAGGCACAGAAGAGTGTTGACTTACCTAGGATCAGGTCTTAAAACCTTGATCAGTAGTTATCTTAGGGGAAAGGTGGGACAGTTGTGCCGTCAGAACTCCGTTAAGGTTCCTTGAATCCTAACTAGATACTGGAAAAAAGCATTGCACTCTGAGAAGCCCTTGTGGGACATCTCCGATGGAGCTAGCTAATGTATGGAGATTTCAGTTGTCAAATTAGGACCCTAAGCTTGCAGGTTGATCCTCATGGGGACGGCCAGTACCTTCCGTTACGGGGTGGCCTCTGGGAAACCTAAATGATAGAACCTATGCATTCTTGCAAGTGTCAAGCGAAGCTGTCTAGGATAGTTCCCTAATGGACCACTAAAATATGCTACCAGGGAATTGTTAGGCAGGCATGTGACAATTGCCTTTGTGCCATTACTTTCTTATCAACGATGCTTATGTTGTGGCATTAGCTTTTATTTGCTAATCAACATCACTCTCAAAAATCAATAGGTGATCCTATTGCTTTTTTTCTTCACAAACTTCTTAGTATCTTGCTATAGCCTTTGATTCCAATGAAACAAGAATGACCTCTTTCTTCTATCCAATACATTTTTTGGGTCCCCAAATGTTGAAGTCAGTCCTAATGGCCAACCAATTTGCCCCAACCTCATCTGCCATGAACCCATAAAAATTAGCATACTAATATTTGCATCGTTGCATCATAGTGTTTAACCACTTTTAGAATATTACTTGACTGGTAGTGTCCTCCACTTCCATCTCTCACATGGTTGTCATCATTAGTTCTTGCATACTATAGTAAAGTTTCAACCACGAGTGCATCTAAGTGCCCCACATCAGATAATATTACATAAAAAATGCTCTTATATTGGGACATAAATATGGCAAGCCATTGCAACCTAGGAGTGAGAGCTCGATGCTTTTAAAATAAATCATGGTGCACCTTGTGCTCTTTTACAAAATATTGGCTTGCACTTTTTCTTGTGTCCCTCTCTCCTTGATTTAGGATTTTTTTGTACTTCTTGTGTTTCTAGATTCTTCTTGGCGCGCCTTCATCTTCCGTTTCACTTTTGCCTTGGCCTTGTCTTCTCCTTTAGATTTTTCAGATTTTCCACCTTGTTTGTCCGAGGGTTAACATTACCCTCCTCCTAGACAAGTGCCAGTCCCATGGCACTCACTATCGTAGGTATCATGCTTTGGCATGCACTGAAGACGTGGGTGGAAGAGACTATTTTCATTTACTGTGGAGGCGTTTTAGTGATAGTTTGGATGAAGGTCATTGGGGACACTTTATTGGCCTGATGGGTTGGTGATTGGGTTGTTGAAGTTGGTGATAGGGCTGGTTTTTGTTGGGAGTTGCACTCATGCTAGCACAGGTGTTGATGTTCTAGGGATTCTGTGGGCGATGATTCTTTAGTGGGCTTGCAGGATGATAAAGGATAAGAATTCAGAGTTGAGTGTTGATGAAGAGCTAATGATACTTTCGTTGGAGTCTTCAATACCTGCAATTGAAAACCTCCATTGCGCATTATCTTGAAGGAGGAATCGGGAAGGAGATTGAAGCAAATGATAATGGAGATTAATGAAGATGTTGAAGATTGATGTGCAACATGGAATTAAGAGCAATGGAGGCTCCGTCCACTGGTCACTCATTCATTTAATGTGTCTCGGGTTTTGTAGAAGCACGATATGACTATTTTTTATGAAGGAAACAAAACTTTTTTTACATTTTATGATGGAAATGATGTTCTCATGTGATGAAAAATTGTTTGAGTGCTAGTTGTATCATGTTTAATTGATGTCTATTAGAAAATTTTGATTTCATAATGATTTACATGCACTATTTAAATCTCGTAAAATCCGAATTGCGGTTTTTAAGGGTAAAATGATGGTTTTCTCGTTTCAGGTGGGTGAAATGTACTCCTATGGGGGGAAATGGAAAATAAAATTAAATTTTAGTATACTGGAATGGTTGGCATGAAAAAGTTAGAAAATAATAGTGATTATTGAAAAATAAATGCATAAAAATAAGAAAAATAGGAAAAAAATAGAAATACCCTTCATAAAAATAAGAAAAAATATAATGAGTGTTTGTGAATGTATGGTAGTGGTGGAGCATGAGGATTAGCCTCAGTTTGCCCTATTTCTTTGTCAAATTTTATGATTTATCGCTTTTCATATATCAAAACATGACAAAATGAACCCCTACACCTATGCAACGAAAGCACTACCTAAACCTAGGGGATGGGGTGTTTGAATGATGCAATTTAGGGGCTATTTATTGCTGATTTTTTTTATGCATAGCGTGATATAGGGTTTTTTGTATTTTATTTAAGAGGATAGTAGCATTAGTGTTGTCTCATTGCTATCCTTACATCGACACAACGAGTTAGTAAATGAGCATTAGAAAGACTGGTTGTGCATGACACGTTTCTGATTGAGAATTATGTTTGAGCACATCAGGATCATCCACTTTTACATGTACATATCAACCATGATATCGCAATATGAAGAACAGGATGCATAGCATCTGTTTTTCGTTATGATGACCTACACGCTTGAGTATGTGAGACAACCTAATCTGTAGGCTAGTCGATCATTTTTGGGAATTTTTTGGTAAGGACACATAGTATCTCATGGAATACGTTCAAAATAAAAGAGTGGAGCTTGTATCGTGTGTAATTTATATTGGTGCGACGCATCTTGGGGCCAATCCTCGAGGTGTAGGAGGGTCGCAATGGAGCTGTGGCAGTCAGTCGAGATGTACTTCCCTATGTATGTGCTATGAGGTATTATGTCTATATGTTATGGGATCTCCCTCTGAGGAGAAGGGAAGGTAAACGTTGGACTATGTCCTAATACAAACACAAAGTTGATATTAGCAGTTAGTGTAGTGTGAGCCTTAGACGCTCCTGGCCGTGAGGCCGTGTGGGGTATCGTGTGTGTGTGCATGAGGTCCTACTAGTGCCATAGCCAGTGCCTGCCCATTTTAGGTCCCATCAAAGCACAAGCTCAAGCAAGCAAGAAGAAGAAGAAGAAGAAGAAGAAGAAGAAGAAGAAGAAGAAGAGGAGGAGGAGGAGAGCTACTTTTGGCCACACACAAGAATGAGCTTCTCATTCACTTTTCAACTTTATATACAAAGCCCTAAATCCCTTTTGGGCGGTCATCCCCTTATCCCATTTTTTACATGGGTGGCCGTGACTGTAATGAAAGAGACCTAACTATCCTAACTAAGAGGAAGGAGAGAGAGAAGGACTACAGGAGAAGAGGGAGAGGAGAGAGAAAGGCAAGAAGAAGAGAGAGAAAGAGGAAAAAAGGAAGAAGAAGAGGAAGAAGAAGAAGAAGCCATGGAAGCTTGAGAAGGTGAAAAGAGAGTTTCTTGATAATTTCTGTGATGCCTCAAAATACCCTCTTACACCTTATATACTGTCAGTGTGATTGGTATGTTCCCATGCCATGTTCCCGTGATCCCCGTTCATTACAAACCATCCCGTCTTATAAAGTTTTTGTCTGCAAAAACAAGGGATGTAGTCATGGATTGTAAGGGTATGCTGTAGGAAATCAGCCATAACTTTGTGTGAGAAACTCTGAATGGGACATTTGAGGTGTCATTACGGAGCCCATGAGATGCACTTTCAGCCCATGTGGGTGGGGCGGGGCTGCAATAAAGTCAGGACCAAAACTGTTACAAAATAGAGGGTTGTCCAGGAATTACTAGTGTGCTATTCCAGATGGTATGACTGGAGAAAAACAGCCATAACTTCCACTAGGGAACTCCGATCAGGGCAAATAAGGTGTTGGCACAGAGCCCTTGAGGTGTACTTTCAGCCATGTATGGAGAATGGGGATGAAAATGGACCAGGACCAAAACTGGTACGAAACAGGTGGCTGTCCAAATGTAGACTGCAGCCCAAAATAGGTGTCATGGTTAAGTTCCAGCCAATATAGCCTCCTTGAGGTGTGGAAATTAATCCAAAATAGATGCTGGGCACCAAGAGGCTTCCTCTATTGGTAGGCCTTGACATTTGATCAGGTATTCATGTATGGAACGGGTGCGGAGTTGCTTTTGATATTGCCCAATGACCATTTCAGGAATGTACTGCATAAGGCCCTCCTCATCTATGGATGGTAGCTCCTCTACATGATCTTTGGGAGTGCCAATGAAAGGTTTCAATTGGCTCACATGGAAGACATCATGGATCTTAGTAGTGGGAGGGAGTTGGAGACGATAAGCGAAGTCCCCAACCTTCTTAATGATTTTGTAGGGCCCATAGTAACGTTGTGTCAACTTGTTGTAAGAACCGTCCTTTAGTGTGGCATAACGAGACTTGGGGACCTTGAGGAGTACCAATTCACCCTCTTGAAAGTCAAGGGGTCTTATTTTTGCATCAGCATAGAGCTTTATGTGCTCTTGAGCCCTTTTCAGGTTTACCTTTTTGCATTAGCATGGAGCTTTATGTGCTATTGAGCCCTTTTGAGGTTTACCTTGCATTGTTGAAGTAAAGCTTGCATGCGATCCAACTCTTCTTTTCCAAGGGGGTTGAGCTTTTCATTGAAGATCACGGTAGGAAGAGGCACCCAATAACCATACAATGCTTCGAAGGGAGAGACTCCAATGCTTGAATGAGTGGAGTTGTTGTAAGAAAATTCAGCCAAGTGCAGCCATACATCCCAAGAATTTTGCACGTCATAACAAAAATGTCGCAAATAAGTTTCAAGCCACTTATTGACTCTCTCGGTCTGCCCATCCGTTTGTGGATGATAGGCTATAGATGGAGCCAATTTGGTCCCCATGGAGCTGAAGATTGTTTGCCAAAACTGACTCATAAATTTGGTGTCCCGGTCATGTACTATGACGTGGGGTAAGCCATGCAACTTAAAAACATGCTCCATAAACTGAGTGGCAACTTGAGATGCTATAAACTGGGATTTTGTAGGGATGAAATGGGCTGCTTTAGTGAGTCGGTCAACTACCACATATATGCTATCCGAACCCTTCTTGGTTGTAGGTAAACCAGTGATGAAATCCATGGTAATGTGGGTCCATTTTCCTTTGGGAACAGGTAAGGGCTGCAACAATCCACCAGGTTTAAGAGTGCTATCTTTATTTTGTTGACAAGGCACACATCTAGACACAAAGTCTTTAACATCCCGCCATAGGCCTTTCCAATGGAAGATTTTTGAAACTCGGTCATATGTTTTGAAGACCCCTAAGTGGCCAGCAATCGGTGAAGAATGCATCTCTTCAAGGATCCTTTGGGTGAAAGGAGAGGCATGGGGAATCACAATACGGCCATGGATCCAAATGAGGCCATTATGGAGCTGATATTGGGAATTGTTATCCATGACACCTTGCTGTAATTTATGGAAAAGAGGGTTGAATTGAGCATCAAGCAAGTATGCCTCTTGGAGCTCTTCAATCCAATCATGGTGGAGTTCAGTGATGGATGAAACCTTGCATGCCCACATGCGAGAGAGTGCATCAGCCACTACATTGTCCTTTCCACGGGTGTGGTTAATCTCAAAGTCATAGTTTTGTAGGGTAGCCACCCATCTATGTTGTTTGGGAGTGAGGTTGGGCTAAGTCAATAAGTATTTGAGCACACCGTGGTCACTTTTCACCTTAAATCTACTGCCATACAAGTAGTGATGTCACTTTTTGATAGCATGAATGACTGCCAACATCTCCTGATCATAGACATGCAACTCTCTCTCTTTATCATCCAATTTTTGGCTCTCAAATACTATTACCCCGTGTTCTTGCAGCAAGACTGCACCAATACCCCGTCCACTAGCATCACACTAGATGGTAAAATCCTTTGAAAAGTCAAGGCATACGAGGATGGGGGCTGAAGTGAGCAAGTCTTTCAACTGCTGAAAACTGCGGTCAGCCAATTCATCCCATAGGAAAGCCTCTTTTTTCAACCTGTCTGTTAATGGGACTGCAATTGTGGCATAATGGCAAATAAATCTCCGATAAAAAGAGGAGAGGCTAAGAAAACCACGCAAGGAGGTAGTGGTAGTGGGGGTGGGCCACTCCCGGACACATTGCACTTTCTTAGGATCAGCTTGGATACCTTTTTCACTAACAATGTATCCCAAGTACTCAACATCTATTTGCATGAAGACACGCTTGCTTTCTTTGGCAAATAGCTGGTGCTCTCTTAGTACATCAAAAATTTTCCTGACATGCTTCAGATGCTCATGTAGTGACTTGCTATAAATGAGTATATCATCAAAGAATACAAACACAAACTGGAAAAGCCATGGCTGCAATATTTTGTTCATTAAGCTCTGAAATGTGGTGGGTGCATTAGTGAGCCCAAATGGCATGACAAGGAAATGGTACAAGCCACGGTCAGTCCCAAAGGCTGTTTTGACTTCATCACCCACCCTCATTCTGATTTGGTCGCAAATCAATCTTGGTGAAGTAGCGTGCTCCCTTGAGTTCATCAAGCAAGTCATCAATTCGAGAGATGGGGTATCTATTTTTTATGGTGATCTTATTGAGATCACGATAGTCAATGCACAATCGGAAAGATTTGTCTTTTTTCTTAACCAAGAGAACTGGGGAGGCATAAGGGGAAGAGCTAGGCTCTATGAATCCCATCTCAGGGCTCCTTGACTTTCGTTGCTACTTCCTCTTTCTCACATTTAGAGAGTCGATATGGGGGTTTATTGATGGGCTTGGCATGGGGCTCCAAGTCAATCGGATGATCCACCAATCTCTGAGCGGGAAGGGTAGTGGGGGGCTGAAATAGGTCCTCATACTTAGCCAAAAGCGCTTTTAGTGTTGCATTTTGCTTCCCCAAGGTGTGTTGGTGATCATTATCCTTATGCAAATGCAAGACAAAGATTTGGGAGAGTTTCTTGAATTCTTTTTTGAGTTGTCTTGCTGTTATAAGCTGAAAATCTGCAATTTCTTTGATTCCCTCCAAGTGTACAAGCTACCCATGCATTACAAACTCCATATACAGCTAAGAGAAGTCCATAGAGATTTTTCCCAAATGTTGAAGCCAATCACATCCCAAAACAACATCCACGGGGCCCATATCAAGGGTAATTAAGTCCACCTTTGCTGTGTAATTTTCAGCCAGCATAAGAGACACTTGTGTGCATACATGGGAGCTCACTTCCTCATTTCCATTGGCCACTTAAACCTGAAGAGGTTGCTATAATTCAATGGGAACACATGTCAAACGGCCAAGAGTCGATTGATTCATAAAACTGTGCATGCTGCCACTATCTATGAGGATGTATACACTCTTGCCATCAATGTTACCATGCACTCATAGGGTATTCGGGCTCCTAGAGCTGGTCCATGCATCCATGGAGATCAAGCAAGCTGATATAGTGGTGAATGAGGAGTGCCAAGGGTCATTCCTAAGCATGTCATCAATGGGGCAACCACCAGGATCAAAAGGGAACCCGTTCGGTGAGTCATAAAACTGATCGGTATCAAGATCCTCTTCATATTGAGCATTTTTAGCAAGTGTCATCATGGGAGAGTTGTCATACAAGTCCTCTTTTAACTTGTCACTATCTTCTAGCACATACATGCTATTAAACTTGACAATGGGGTTCTTAAAGGGGCATTTGGATGCATGATCAGTCGTGTACTTATCCCTGCATTTAAAGCACAAGCCTTTGACTTTTCTATCCTTGGCAACTTCAAGAGGAATTAAATTTTGACCGTTAGGACTGAAGCCATTCCTTGTCTTATTTTCAGCATACTTTGGGTCACTTTTGGAGGGTGGTGCTATCCCAAAACTACCATATTTCCTTTCAGCATTAAAAGTGGGATAAGTAGGGATTTTGGGGCTGCCATTCCCTGCATTGTTGCTGCGAGAATCATTAGCATATGGGGGTTGCCTGATAGGGTCTCTTTGATGTCGTGCAATGGGCTGCATGCCCTCATTGCGACGGTATTTCCGACCATAGTGTTCGGCCAATTCTATGGCTGCAAATAGGGTGGCTGACTTTTGAGCCATTACATTAGTTGAGAGATGCGCATCTAGCCCATAAATGTATTTATGCAATTTGGCCTCATCACTGACTGCCTCAACATGCATGGATAGGTTCATAAATTGGTTAGTGTACTCCCTCACAGTGAGATTTCGCTGATCAAACTGATACCATTGCCTAGCCAAGCGTTCTTTTTCCACTGGGGAGACAAAAACTTGGATCATATGCATCTTGAACTCTTCCCAATCACGAAACTGCTGATTTTCTCTTTGAATGAATCTCCACCATGTGTGGGCAAAACCTTCTAAATGAAGGGAGGCAAAAATAATCTTTGCCTCATCGGTACGGGGGTAGATGAGAAAATAGGCTTCCAATTTAGAGGTCCATTCCTCTAGTTCAGCTGGGGGATGAGGACTGCCCATTGAATTTAGTAAACACAATCTTGTCACACAGCTCATTTGGGCCTTGCTGCCCATGAATGCCATGTGCTACATGCTGGCCATACATGCCTTGCTGTCCAATCCTCGGCTGTCCAAAATTTCCATGGGGGCCATGCTGCCCTTGCATTACATGAGGACCAAATTTCCCATTAGGACCTTGCTGTCCAAAATGTCCATGCTGCCCATTAACATATGCATGCTGCCCATTGCCATATGCATGCTGCCCATGCACTCAGTGCATTCCATGCTGCCCAAGATTTGCATTGGAGCCATTCCCCCGAGTGTGCAAATAGCTTCCGTTACGGGGGAGTTGGGGTGCCAAGGATGGGCTTGAAGGATTCGTAACGGGGGAGGGAAGGAGGGGCTCATCATGTCGAGTGGAGGGCTCACCCGTCTCATAAGTGCTATGGGGAATGCCATGGGTACCACTGAGACCTTGTGGGCTACGCCTGGTCTCCAAGGGGGGAGGGCGGTTAGCCTCATGGGGAGGGACATACTCCTTGGGTCGATCTAAGGGGCGAGCAATGGCGGGGATGAGGGTGCCCATACGCTCTATGAGTAAGTCCATCTTGGCCATCATCTCAGAATGACAGTGATCTTGGCGAGTTTCCATATCCCTGTGGTGTTGCTCCATCTCTTAATGTCGTTCAACATGATGGGTCTCATGTTGGCATAGGGTTTGGTTGAACAGAGATAAGTGGTCTATCTCAAGGGCACCCTCTTCAAACATGTCTTCATGATCCTCTTGGGCTGAGCTAGGATCGTTCATTGAGACACGGGAGTCCCTTATTTCAAGCTGAAATTCCTCCTGGGCCTTTGCTTTACCCTTGTGGCTTGCCATCCCAAGTGTTGTCCACCAGACCCCTTGTTACAGAAATGACGATATCTTGAGCTAGGAAGCTCCAATCGCTAAAATTTTTGATTCAAATGAAAGCCCTCAATCCCCTCTAGGAGGCTATGTAAAAATATCTTTGACAATAAATGGTCAGGGCTTTTCTGTAATCACTTTTTGTGGGCTGACTGTGTAGGATTGCTGCCTGTCCCACAGTATCTCTGGGCACAAAACTGAGTGTATCTCCCAAACTGTAGGGCAAAATAGGGAGGTTTTTAGTTCATATCGAAGGGGAGGATGCCCTCTTAAAATCAAGCTCTAGAGCTTGCACTTAGTTACACAAGAAGGCTTTTTTGTAATCAACTTTTGTGGGCTGACTGTGTAGGACTGCTGCCTCTGTCCCACGGTACCTCTGAGCACAAAACTGAGGTTATCTCCCAAACCGTAAGGTAGAATGGGGAGGTTTTTAGTTCAGATCGAAGGGGAGGATGCCATCTTCAAATCAAGCTATAGATCCTATGCTCAATCACACAAGAAGGCTTTGCTGTAATCAACTTTTGCGGGTTGACTGTGTAGGAATGGCTGTCTGCAATACCTTGCAAAGACTCCCTCAAGGAGCATACCTTATTCTAATGGTGAGGGTATTATCCCAAACATTCAGGGTCTCAATGGTGGCTCTCAATGCCACATAGAGCCATACATCCTTTGCATCCGTAGTTCATTGCTGATATCATTTCCATAAATGCATACCCTACCCTTCTTGCATTGCATCCATCATACATTTCCAAGTGATATATGACATTACCAATGCATGTAGAGGGCTGTAGACTCAAATGATCAGGGCTCATGCTATTCCATCAAATGTACCTACACCTGCAATAATTCTTGGGCTTCGGATCACCGGGAGGTGGGCAAAGTTCCCCCCGGGCCGGGTTGTGCACCCCTTTAGGGTCTTTGATGTAAAGGGGGGGTCACCCCTCTTTTGTCTTGCCACCTCGCCTAGCATCAGGCTTTTCCTCACTCGGAATATACATGGCAGACATTTATTAATTCAACACCCAACATGAGATGCATTTCAGGAATCAAAATTTTGGGCTTTTCATGAAGTGCATGGAATTGGAATGGGGTAAAGGGATAGAGAGCTTACCGGCAGTGACTCACTACCTACTCACGCTTATATAATGGATTTTTTAAAATCAATTCTTGGCTCATCCAATTCACAAGAAGCCAAATGGGTTATGGGTAAGAAAAAATATGATCTCAATGAAGCTTCAACATGAGTAAAATCCATTCCAATACCATAAGATCAAAGGGAAATGACTGGGATTAATATTCAGCATGCATACAATGTCTGGGACTCCTATTATATACTTGGACTCGTACATTCTCTCAAACAAGTGGATAGGATTCAACAAGAGGCTTAAACGGAGAGAATGAGAGCCAAGAATCGGTTACCTTGAGTCTTTTGGAGAAGAAGGTAGCCACTAATGCCACTTCAGTCCTTCATGAGAGCTCCACTTTGATCCCACATGCTCCATAGCTCCAAAATGGTTGTGCTCCGTCAAGAAAGGGTGAAGTCAAGCTTGGGGAAGGATGGCTTAGGACCTTCCCATGAAGAGCTCTTGCTGAAATTAAAGCTCTACTCCCATAGCCATGGCTGCCCACAAGTGCATGTCTTCAAATCTTGCTTCTAATCTTCTTCCCATGCTTCTTGATGGCTACAATCTTGAGCTAGGCTTGAAGAGGGACTCCCGGGGATAATCGTCAAGATTTTTGAGCTTGATGCCAAGGTTCCATGGCTGCCATGGACTACACCAGATCAGGGTTTCTTGAAGTGGAAAGGGGAGTCCAAGAGCTGAGGAGGAAGCCTTCAATGCTGCCCAAGAGACTTGCCAAGAGAGCCAGGAGTGAGATCAGGGAGGAGAGGAGGGCTAGGGGGGCTGTCCAATAGGCCAGGAAGCAGCTCGTTTTTGCACCGCAAATTTCGGGGCTGCTCCTGGAGGGTTGGGGATGACCACCCACCTCAGCCTTGCTTGATCAGCGGCTCCTGAGCTTCAGAAGATGAAGGGGCAAGGCTGATACTTCATGGAAGAAGGGGGAGAGCAAGATTTGGGGCTGGTTTCCTCCATGGGAGCTTGTAGGTAGCTTGTGGAAGGAGGAGAGAGAAGGTATTCTTGAAAAGTAACTGAGCTTTTGGCCTTCTCTAACTGTACTGCCCTCCTTTTTGCCCAAAACCCTCAAGAAACTTGCATGAAAATTAGTGAGGACTTGTCAAATTTTTCTGCCCGCCTCTAGATGTGTCCATGGTTCTTGGGAAAGCTCCAAGAAAGGCTGCCATAGTCTTCAAGAGGGCTGACAACCTGCCTGAGTACTCCTGTGTACCTGTGAAAGAGATGTAACTAAAGTTTTCTAACTGTGGGAAACTATGAGAGCCCTAAATTTATGGGAAAAGAGAAGGATCAAGGACAAAGCTCTAATACCACTTGTAATGAAAGAGACCTAACTGTCCTAACTAAGAGAAAGGAGAGAGAGAAGGACTACAGGAGAAGAGGGAGAGGAGAGAGAAAGGCAAGAAGAAGAGAGAGAAAGAGGAAAAAAGGAAGAAGAAGAGGAAGAAGAAGAAGAAGCCATGGAAGCTTGAGAAGGTGAAAAGAGAGTTTCTTGATAATTTCTGTGATGCCTCAAAATATCCTCTTACACCTTATATACCGTCAATGTAATTGGTATGTTCCCATGCCATGTTTCCGTGATCCCCGTTCATTACAGTGGCCTAGGCCCTTTTTCCCGTTGTCTGCCTATCTTCCTAGCTTCCTTCCTACAGCCCATACCTTTACAATTTGCATGAGTGAGAGCTCGGCACTCTTAAAATAAATCATGGTGTGCCTTGTGCTCTTTTACAAAATATTGACTTGCGTTTTTTCTTGTGTGCCTCTCTCCTTGATTTAGAAATTTTTTGCACTTCTTGTGTTTCCAGATTCTTCTTGGCGCGCCTTCGTTTTCCGTTTCACTTTTGCCTTGGCCTTATCTTCTGCTTTAGTTTCTTTGGATTTTTCAGCTTGTTCATTTGAGGGTTAACATTTAACCAATACTTCTTTTGGCTCTCCAAAGTCTACAAGACACTCTACGATGACTTGCAATCTTGACGGCTTACTCTTAATCTCATAATCTAATTCTTACAAAGTGATTAATCATTTTGCTAGGCAATCAAGCAGTTATCACTTCTTCAATACTAACTCAGTCATTTTGCCTTTGTATAGAATAGTTTCTTCTCGTAGAGAATATAATGCTTGAATTTCTTCACGGCAAAGACCATCTCGAATTGTCATAAATTTTCCATATATATAATTAGTTTATAACACACCCAATTTATGACTAGTGATGAACACAATCAAGTGGTATCATTTCTCATCCCATATTTAATAAGTGATACTATATATCATGGCTATCAAAAACACATAGAATGTCTCATCTCTTTTAGGTGCTTTCAAGATTGGCACTTTAGCCAATCCCTACTTCACATCCTCAATGGATATTTTGTATGTATCACTCCAAATAAATGAACTATTGAAGGATAATAGATTTGTCAATGGCAATGACCTCTTAGCTAGTGCATTAATGAATTATTAGTGATATCTGACTCACAATAGAAAACTATGTACTTCCTTGGGGTTTCACAGTGGACTCATAATGACAATGACTTTAATCTCTTTTGGATCAGTTGCAATTTCCACCAAACTAACTACATGGCCTAATAATAATCTCTAGGGTACTCCAAAGACACATTTCCTTGGATTTAGAGCAATACAAAACTATCTGCAACACTCAAAACATTTCCTCAAAATTATTAACTGTATATCCCTAGTGGTAGTTGCCCCTAGATTATGAAGCAAAACTTTTAGCTCTTTTGGGAGAATGTCACCAAAGGTTTTATTGATGGTGTGTTTCTAAGAACTCGGTGCATTACATAATTTAAAAGTCATGAAATGATGCACAAAGATTCCAAATACAATTACAAATGTCATCTATAATGTGTTTTCCTCTATGATGGCCATTTGATTATAACTAGCAAAATAGTCTATAAATGACTATATATCCCTAATTGCTAGTTGATCTAAGATTTGATCAATGAATGGAAACATATAATAATCCTTAACTATCTGCTTATTGAGCTCTCTAAAATAAATGCAAATCCAGATTTGATTATTATTCTTCTTCTTGATAACCATGGGAAAATACCTCTATGTGCGTTGCATAGAAAATATTAGACCATCCTTATGTAATTTTTATAACTCTTTGAATAACTCATCACTTAACTCAAAATGCATGCATCTCACTTTCTATCGAATAATTCAACTTCTCTCTTTCAAGGGAATAGTATGCACTGCTAAACTAGGGGGCATATCCCTCAATCCATCTCCAATTCATCATAACACCAAGGGAATATATAGTAGAATTCCTAAATTAAGCACATGCACTCCTTCCTTTCTTCCATGATGAGCATAGACTCTAATTTAATCCATGGCAAACCATTCAACGAACCAAGGTCTACCTCTATCACACTCGCATCTGTGATTCTATCCTGAGCTTCAATTGGCTCATTTAGAGTTATTTGGTAAACATCTTATGTAGTAGACTCCTCTCTTATCACTCGATAAAGTCTCACTATCACCAGAAGGCCCCTCTAGCACATCCAATTCTATTGAGGATATGGATGCTCTCTTGCTTTGCAATGATTCTGAGTAAGCAACAATTATGACTCATCTAGCATCTCTACCAAATATTAAACGACTAGTTGGTATATTGACTTGACAATTGGATTGCAAGTTCCATGGCCTTTCTAATAGCACTTGGTAGTTTGGCTACCTTGTAGGCCTAATGACCCTAAATTCTAGGATACATTCAACATTAGCAATAGTTATGTGGCCTTTAGTAATATAACCCTTTGGTTGTCTCAGACTATTATCAGCCATCCTTAGAATTGTTGATGCATCCTTTTGGATATCTAATCCCAGTCTCTCCATCAATTCATAATGTGAACAGAGGATCCCGTATTCACAATGGCATGGTCCACCCATATGCCATCAACATAATCTAGTATCCTTGGGCAATGTTATTTGACATGCTCAAACCAATCATCACCATTATGGGCTATACCCAAGGGTTTGACAATATATCCAAGGCAAAGGATCTTCTTAGACTCCTCACACACTCTTGAGGATAGTTTAATTAGCTATAGGAGGTTAATATCAAGCTTGACCTCAAAAAGAGAACTTGCTATAGGAGGTTAACATTGAGCTTGACCTGAAAAAGAGAACTTGTTATAGGAGGTTAACATTGAGCTTGACCTCAAAAAGAGAACTTGCTATAGGAGGTTAACATTGAGCTTGACCTGAAAAAGAGAACTTATTATAGGAGGTTAACATTGAGCTTGACCTCAAAAAGAGAACTTGTTATAGGAGGTTAACATTGAGCTTGACCTCAAAAAGAGAACTTGCTAAATCAAATTCCTGAAAGTTAGTGATAACTCTCTTCTCCCCCCAAATCATCCTCTCTTAGTTTCTTCATAGGCTTAGGTACCTCTTTCTTAGTCTTCACTTTTTTCTTCATCGGCTTCTTATTTAGGTTTGTTGTATCATCAGTAGCCTTCAAAGGATCACCTTGTACATCAAGGGTATGGATTTGCTTGCCCTTATCACCCTGTTTAGGGGTTTTTTCAATAGGTTTTGCATTGTCTTTATTTCCCCCTTTGACCTTCTAACCTCTCATAATTGCTCATAAATTAGAAGCATTATTGGCATTAATACACATTGCTTCAATCAAACTTATGCCACTACCACTAGGCAGTTCTTCCACAACAGCATTTCCTATCTACAAAATCTACTTCTATCCCCCATCTTGTTGAAGATTGTTTCCTTATCCTTGATTATTAATAGGACTTAGATATCTACTTTCTTGCTTAAGGGAACTAATCTTGCTCCAACAAGTGTTGGCTAAGTGGATGCAGACTTCTCGTATATGTCACATTTAACATTGGGACAGTTTCAAGGGAAGTGTTGACCACCAAACTACTTATAATTGAATCTTGATGACCCTACCTCATTGGGATTCCTAGTGCCCATTAAATTTTGTTTTGATGCTTTAGGAAATTGATATCCACAGCAATATGTCAATGTTATTTAGTAATCATATGGGTGTAATGTTTCATCATATCCTTAACTTCCTTAACAATGTTTACTAATCACATCGGTGTAATGTTTCATCATATCCTTAACTTGACAATATTTGATGCAGAGGATTCATAACTAGTGGTATCAAGAACCATATCCATATTAGGTTTTACGATTTGCAAAGGTGGGTGGCTACACAAACCCTTGTTTACAAGGGGACCTTGCTTACTGCTCATATACATCATGGGTTTTGGTTTCATCCCTACAAGTGCAAGTAATTGAAGTAACCCTTGATTCAAATATCCTTGAATTTGACCCATGATATTATTGCGTGATAGTGATATTGAGTTATGTCCAGCGAGTACCACATTTGGCACCATCCTAGTCATTGAGAGGGCTTACCCTCTTAACATGAAGGCAACCTAAATTCTTGACTTGACTCCCTCTACTATTGTTATAGGTAAGACTAGATCATTTAGTGCAATATTACTCAAGTGTAATTGGATCATGAAATCCAATCCTTGTAAGAAAAATTGCAACTAAGTGATAGAGGATAATTGGATAGTATTACCCAAATATAGATATCATATAGCTTTTGGACATACATTTTTACACTCTCATTGAGTTTTTTTCGAGTATCATTTAGGACATACAACCAATATTACGTTCCCTTTTCAAGGAAAAACTCTCTATGAAATGCAACGTAGAGTGATTTCATAGTGGCAATCAAATGTGTCACAAGTTGGTAATACCATTGGGATGTATTTCCCTTCAAATTCATACCAAAGAACATCAAATGATGTGCTTCCTCATCGACTTGATGATTAAACATAAGTTTTTGGAAGTCTTTTATATATAATTCTGCATCTTCATTTGGAATTTTGCTAAAGATAAACAATGGATACCCTAAAGTGAATGGAGTCAACGTGGCCGCGCTGGGATTTGTATTGCTTGAGGGGATATCAAGGGTGGTTGTTCCATCCGTATGGATATAGAACACCACATGCGAGGCTGTGTGGCTTCGGAGATTATTGGAGGAGCTTGGGTGCCCCCAGACTCGTCCTACTTTGCTGCGATGTGACAATGAGAGTTGCATTGCCTTGGCAAGGAACCTTGTTTTTCATGAAGGGACAAGTTTGGCGCTGATAATGGCACCACTAGATAGTGGTGTTGACCCATCACTTTGGCTAGTCCTAGGAGTCGACTGCCCAACTTTAGGTGTTAAAGGTAAGGTTCCACTTGTGCATGTATTGGGACTCCTCTTACTACGAGAGGGGCTGTAAGGCCCCTAACTTAAGGGATAATGGACTATTATAGTCCAAGAAGTATTTGCAAAAGATTTCTGCACATTTCCTTAGATGTTCTTCATGTTTCTCTCATTGAATTCAAGAGATCTCTAGCTTGCACTCATGTTCCTACCTTAATAGCTCTATCTCCACTTTTGAGCAAGGAGTGATACATATATGAATTGAGTCTTAGGACTTTACAAAAATCCTAAAGATTCTCAATAAAGCACTTCTTATAGGGTCCTAAAATAGGCCTAATATTGTCTTTAAAAACTTTAGTCAACAACTCTAGTTAGGGGCTCCTAGCCACACCAAACAACCTTGCATGGCCTCACAACTAGGAGTGCCTAGGTACTATAAATAAATTTTCTAATTGTTGCATTTGTAGATATAATTTTGGATTATAATCTAGTTAATTACCCCTCTTGACTCCAAGAAAAGTAGTTTTCCACACGTGGATGACTATTTCACCTCGATTCACACACATAAGGACACACTCACAGACAATATTTTAAGCTTCTATGGCTCTCGTACACCCTAAGGATTGGCACCAGGATGCACCATCTAAAACATATAACAAATTATAACATGCTACTCTCAATATTTATCATTCCAAAAAATCATTTATAACCTCACATTATCATTCCCCAATAAATAAGCTCTCTAACCTACAACTAGGGATCCTCTTCCATATGTAGGTCAATGGGTTTGCAAACAATTACTATGCATCCAAGAGATTCATTTCGATACCATGCTTATATGTATAGGTAATATATCGTGTCACATGGTGCTAAAACAATTCTAACTAGTAAAATAGCCACGTGATGTATGAAACCATTCTTTTCATGATTTATTCTAGTGTAGTGCCACATTGATGAGATGGACACTTCCACTCCTTCAAATTTTTACTAAAATCCTAAATGCCTTGCTATGATGCAAACATATTTAGTTCTTCATTGAAAAGATATAAAATTTTAGCATTCATTTCATGTCTATGTCTTATATATATCAATTTTTATATTATATGTGTCATTTTATATAGACTCTACTCTTTCTTGATCACTTTAATACAAAAGTGACCATAGACTAAGGCTAAATCCCATCCTCTACTGCTCACTATACATTCATCAATGTTTTCTTAAAATTTTCTACTTTTTTAAGGCTCAAAAACTTAAATTTTTCTAAACTTTCTATTATTTTATATAATGATTATTATCACAATTATTGATCATTTTTCCATTTCTAATTATAAAATAGAGAAACATAATCATGGTGTAAAAAGATAAATTAGGGATATATAAAAGGGCAAAGGACATATGTACAGAAGATCATCTTTTTAAGACAATAATACAACTTTGTCCTTCTTCTCTCTAGCTCCCCCTATCCTTTCATATCTTCTAGCCATCTTTTTCTTCTTTCCTATCTTTCTCTCCCCATTTCTAGTCTTTCTCTCTCCTCGACTAGACTTTCTCTTTCCTTTGCACTCTTCTCTCTTTCCTGTAGTCTTCTCTCTCCTATTTCTCTCTCCTCTCAAGTCCCTTCATGACAAGTGGTATCAGAGCATTGGTCTTTGATTCGTTTTCTCCTCTTTTTCTTCATATTTAGTCTCAATTTTCATCATAAAAACCTATTTCAAAGAAGTGCTACTACAATACAAGACATGGATAGTGAATTGCAGGACAGCTATAGTTGGAAGAAGAAAAATCTAGAGATCTTTTAAGTTGGAAGGGATAGATATGGCAATGGATGGACAAACTAGAAGGTCATCAGTCTTTCAACGGCATTTTTAAAAATGTATTTTGGTATAATGGATCTCCACTAAAGTTGGAGAAGGGAAAGGGTTATGATTACTTTTGAAACATACTCTTCTTTCGTCTTTTCTTTCAAGTTTTGCAAGCTTGTATGGAAGGAAATCTGTCCAACAAGAAAATCTTCATCTATTTTCTTGATCTTCACTTCTCACTATCAAAGCTTGCAATAGAGACCTTCTTGACCTCAAAAGCAACAAGTAGAGCACCATTGTTGATGGCTTGAAGAGGCTTTAAGGGGAAAATCTTTCACTCCTCACTATCAAAGATCGCAACAAAGACCTTCTTGACCTCAGAAGCAACAAGTAGAGAACCATTGGTGATGGCTTGAAGAGGCTTTAACAAGCATTTCTTTCTTTCTTTCTTTCTTTCTTTCTTCTTCTTCTTCTTCTTCTTCTTCTTCTTCTTCTTCTTCTTCTTCTTCAAGGCTTCTTTCCAACATCCATGGTGTTTTTAGTAGTCCTTCCTCACAAATTTCAACAAGAAATGGGTAGGGATAGCCTTAATGAGGTGCAAGCTAAAGAATTAGATAGAGCATAGTTCATCTAGCTTTATGAGCTCAGAAGGAAGTGACAAATGCTATTGTTAATCTAGCAAGCATGAGTAGCTTAGCATTTCGAGAAGGCCTTGATAGCTTAATCTACCAAGCATGGGATCTTCACTAAAACAAGCATTCAAAAGGACATTGAACACTACAATAATCTTCACTAAAGAAAGCATTCAAAGAGCTATTGAACAATATACAGACTTGCTCTGGTTAGAGGACAAGCTTTTGGTGCCTTATTTCCACTTGGATTGTTGTAGATGACTTCTTATTGATCTCACATGCAAAGTTGTTGCCAACATCTCCCTTGCTACTAATCAACTATTTCGGATGAAGAGTTGTTTGTAAATGCTATGAAGCTAGTGCGCATCTCATTGATAACAATAGGCTCCAAAGGTAACCAAAATCCATTGCTTCAAAGCCAGAGTTGCATGATGATAAAGCTAGATTTCACTAGTTCGTTACTGTGAGATATGACCTATGCTCAGATAGTCTCTATGCTTGTCTACTTCAAGAGATTCTAAAAATGAGAACGAGGAATGTTGCTCTTCATTAATATCAATACAATTCATCAGATTATCATTATTCCCTAGTTTTTTATCATGAGTTTTGGACAGCCAACTTTTTTCTTTTGGCCAAACTAGTTTGGAAAGGGTTATTTATGCACCTAAAAATCACATATCATCTTGAGGATTCAAATTACTACAATGTTGGGATGTAGAACAAGGCTAATTCAAGATTTTTAGGTTCTAATTGAAGATTGTTTGGTCCTAATTGGAGATTTTTGATGCAAGATTGACTATTTAGAGTTAGCAATTCTCATGAGGATAAGCATGAAAGTATGCATTCTACTGGTGGAATCCATGTCCTCAATCCCTATTATAATGCCTACAAAGTTTCTCCCTAAGGCATTCTCAATTTCAAACTTCATCTTGAATCTCTAAAGATTGAGACATCCACAAGTAGGTGATCGCTACTAAGAGCTGAATTTTAGAGCTAAAATTAAAGCACAAAAGTGGCCTAAGAGCCGTAAAAGAGGTGCTTTTGGTAAAAAGTGAAACAATTATGTATTAAGAAGCTAGAGTTTTTCTAGATGTTTTTTGACATCGGGAATCCAACGCAAGTGTTTGTTTATCCGATCAACGTCCATTTGACCCCCCATTTAATGGCCGCAAGGTTTGGTGTTATGAAGTCGCCACCAAATTTGCAAGCCATAAAGCAAGTGATGGAAGCAATGGTAATATATTTCGATTCAAAGAAGTGGCTCATCCAATTGGATCATGAATTAGACATCATTTGTCCCCCCCGTTTGGGCCAAAACCACTTTTCGTATAATGTGAATGCAAGAGGGATGAACTAATTTTTTTAAAGGTCACGCCTTTTATTAATGAAAAGAACACTAGGGAATTTGGGAATTTCTATGCACTTTGGGAACCCTCAAGTCTTATTGCCTTACTTAAAGGTGGAGCCTACCCTAAATGCTATATAAGCTACCTTCCCAAATTTGACTTTCAAATATGGATCAAGATTTAGCCATGTGATCAAATATTTATCAATGATTTGAAATCAAAACTTTGGAAATTTTCAAATTCTCTAATATGGTGTTAAAGAATCTTAAAACTCAAAAAACTTTTTGAGATGGGGGAAGTGAAGGCAGGGGGGGATGGACTTTTTACGCCCCAATTTTCTCCCAAATTTGGGGATTTGCAACTGTTGAGATCATGCCTCCTCCTACGAGGAATGGAATGTTGCAATTCTTTGCTTGCATCGCTCTAGACTGTGTGAGATTTAGTGCAAGAAATGAAAAGTTCAAGTTCAATCTTTCTCTCTTCTCTTTCTCTCTCGTTATAAATGTGATTTATATGGGCTGAGTGAATGAGGCGAAATGGGTACCGGTTTGTGACAAATGCAAGGGATGGATCAAGGAAGTGCAAAGGATGTGTCAGTGACTTTCCGTTTTCGAAATATGATATGTACCTATGCGGATTATAGCCTAAGCATCATTTATTGAATTTTTATGATGAATCTTTCATTTTTTTATGGAAAATGGTTGAAAATCATTAAATATGCATGAATATATCTAAAAATCATAGAATAATTAGTACTTTTTGGCAATTCACATGATAAAAATCAAAATTTTAAAACCTACAATTAGAGATTTGGTAGAAAAATAATAATTTTATGAATGTTTATGGTTCAAAGGGTATTCCAATGGAGTTATATTGAATGCAATGTTGAATCACAATCCATATAAGCTTTTTAAATATGAAAATAAAAATATTAACAATTAAATATTAAAATAAATAATAAAAATCATTACATATGGAATTTTTAATGGAAATTTTTAATTTTTGTGTAAATAATTACAATAAATTAGGTATATATACATGGATGTATGGTGAAGGTAGGGCATAGGGATCAGCCTGCCTTCATATTTATGTGAAAGTATGTGTTAATTGCTTTTCTACATGGAAAAAAATGGCATGAAATACCTTATTAAACTATTGCATGATTCCAAAACCTAAACAGTAGGGGGAAAGGGGTTTTGGAAAATTAAGTATTAATTAAATTTTGATTTTCATGCATATCATAATATATAGGTCTTCCATCATTTAAGTTTAAAGGGACAATAGCATGGATTAATTTAGTGTTGTTTCTAAGTAACACAACACTTAATTAGAATGGAAATCATTAAAAGAATATTTTTCACATGACATGTTGGTTGATTTGTGGCTAACTTATTTGAGTACTATATAGCATTGTACCTTGCATTTGCATTCTTATACATGGTATCAAGAAAGAGGAAATATGTTGGATGCATTGCAATTGGTTGCCAAAATGACTGACCGATAATGAGAGTATATGAGGATTCTTGAGCTGTAGGATCGTATGATTGTGTTTGGGGATTCTTATGTGAGGAAACAAAAATATCTCTTAGAATGCTTTATCAAAAGAGTGGACAGTATTCTATGTTTAGAGAGAGCATCTTGGGGCCAAACCTTGGGGTGTAGGAGAGCCGTAGGAGCCACAACGATTGACTAGGGGATACTTTGTATGTGTGTGTAACAAGGTATTGATCACCTATATATGTGGGATACTTCCTCTGTTGGAGTTGGGATGGGACGGATTACAAATCGATATAAATGCATGATTTAGCTAGATTAATGTATAGCCTCGAGAAACTCTTGGCTGTGAGGCCATGAGGGTGGTTTAGTGAGCATAGGAGGCCTAGCTGAGCCCTAGAGCTAGTGTTGGGCCCATTTGATGCCTTTACCAAGACCTGTTAACTCAGGAAAGTTACTCATGAATATATGTGTGCATCACATGGGTTCAAAATAAGGTTTTTTTTAAAATACCATTTTTATACATTTTTAAAATACCATTTTAACATTTTTATACATTTTTTAAAATAAGGTATAAAGGGGTTACTTATAGATTGAATAGAAAAGGGTTATGTTTTATTCAAGAAAAGTTCACAGAGAAGGATATTTATAAATAGGCCTTGAACACACATGATGTACAAGATATACATATAGTAACTTCCCCAAGGCTACTAATTAGTGGCAGTTTTGGAACCTTCACTATAAGGGAACTATTATTTCTAGTTTCTAATTGAGTGCCACCTTGAAGTGATGGATGTTAAATTAGGCTAATTAAACCCTCAACCATTAGCATGTCAATTAATCCAATAAATATCCATAACCCAAAATATACATTGTCCATCCGAAATGGTTTAGTGGTATCTTCGATTAGTCATGTGGCTGAATATTTTATCATTTTCCTCAAAAGTGACACCATGCTTGAGTTTGGGCCATTATGGGGAAGTAATAATTGAGTGGCCTTCATAAGTAATAATCCATGGGAGTTAGAGGTAAGATTAAGAAGCAAAATTGATGCTAGGATGGCACGGTCGTCTATGATCCTTGATAGTGATAGCCTTTTAGAGGAAAAGAATGTGATGCCAATGGTCAGAGTAATACATGACTATTATTGGAAGATACATCCAATGGTAGTGTTTGATGCAGTTGGGTACCAAAGTGCAATTTCTAAGAGCCATAAAGCATTGGATGATATCTATGTATGTGAAAATCATTGTCAGAGATGAAGATTCTATTGGGATCTCTCTTTGGTTCTAGAAAAATGATCGTAAATGAGAATAGACTTGGTAAAGCACCATCGGTAGGGGATGGGGTAGATTACATATTGCATAGCATAGGACTCCTTAGACCACTCTATGAGTTGCTAGAAAGGGATATCAATGAAAATACTAACCTTTCTACACTGGTAAAGGTGGAAACTAAAGAGTAGAGATGCTGAGACATTGGGATTAGGTCAAGGTGAGTATGAAGATTTGGAGGATCTAGGTTTGGTCTTGAAGAAGAGGACTAAATACCCTCCTCCTTATAGGGATCTCCGAGCATTTTATGGGCTATCAAATGAGTATCCAATGCTACATTTAAAAGAGTATGGCCTAACTTGCCTTGTGAGCAATTTTGATTATATACATCGAATGCTCATGTTTTTTAGTGCTCTAAAAGGGGAGGCTAGGAAATGGTACTAGAGCCTCCCAAGAAGGTCAATTAGAAATTTTGAGGAACTATGTGATAAATTCCTAGATGAGTATGAGAAGAAGGTTCCCATGACTCAAGTCTTAGGGTAGCTTATGCAAATTTGACAGGAGTTATATAATTTGGTTAAAGAATATGCCATAGCCTTTGATGATATTCTTAGGCTTTGGCCAAGAAGAGCCACTGTGTTGCCGAATTAAGTGTTGTGTGAGCTCTTTATGAGTGGCTTAGTGATTAGTACGCAAATCCAAGTGAGGATGCAAGACCCTAAGTCACTAAGTGAGGCTAAGATGCGTGCATTTGTGTATAAGCAATATATTTAGAGATATTGGGAAAAATTTTGGAGTTTTCCTTGCTCATTATTGCAAGCGCATTTGACCATCCAACCTTTTTGCAAGGAGGTTATTCATTTTCTAATGTCAAGACAACCTCTGTGGGGGACCTTGGTAGTCAAAATCTCTAGGCAAGAAATGTGAATCCCAAGTATAGTGATAGTAAGCGTCCTTGTTGAAAGAGTTCAAGCTAAGAAAGTCCCATTAGGTCTTACAACACTTCCATGAGAGCTGACTATGAAGGCAAAATTGATAGGACCATTGGGACTAAGTGTGTAGATGAGTGTCCTATGAGTGGTTCCCATTTTTCTTTTGGAAAGGTTCTTGAGAGAACTTTGCAATTTATAAGTGAATCATGCTTTTGAGTAGATGTTGTTCCTCTTAGTAAGAGCATGGTGCCTATGAGTAAGAAATCCTAGTGTGGATAGAGGCAAATAAAGGTATCATCTATGAAAAAGATGCAAAATACCAAAGGTCTACTTGTGCTAGATGGATGGAAGTCATAAGTTTATGAGACTATTTAGTCATAGCAATAAGTCCACATTTAGTCCATTAGACAAGTGTGGCAAATTGAGGCAGTGCAAGAATATAAAGAGGCACATGAGATGGGTTTGGAGGCCCAAAATCTCTAAAAGTGTGGCTAATGTGTTAGATGAAAAGTCAAGATTTCCAAATGGATGTATCATGGTCGATTCCCAAGTGGATGATACCAATGGCCATAATGATACATCGGACAATATGCACCACTCTAAGATGCATCTATGTGACGGACCTAGGATTGAAACCCTACCTAGTTTGGATTATGATATTGATATATGCAAAATTCCAAATAGAGAGGGTTTGAATGAGTATTAATCTATGATTCTCTCTATAGAAGGGGTCCTTGTGTGGAAGCTCAAACAACCAATCTATTTGAATGACAATCAAGGTGGGACATATGAGCCCAATGATGTCATTCATTTAGCTAATAGCACCCAAGAAGGGATAGCCCATATTTATATTATATCACTATAGGAAGGCTTGGACTTGTAGATATACAAACGCCCACGATTAAACTCTGATGTCCTTACATCCTTTGTCATTGTTGGTCTATCTTGGTAAGTTTGATAAGATGCAATGTATATGCCAAGTAGACCATGTATTTGATAGACCCAAATGCTACATTTCATTGAGCCAAGAGGGCTATTTTTGTTAGCTTTAATGCTTGATTTCATTAGGCCAAGAGAGCTATTTGTAAGTTTGGTGTAGTTACATTTAATGGGTTTTGTTTTAGTATTGCACTAAATAGATTCAACAAAGCACCTAGAGGGTACCTCTTGCTGTGCACAAGCTTTTTGTGGCCAAGTCTAGATAATATCCTTCCTTTACGAGTTCTTTCCATTTATGTTGTAGTGTATATATATGTGGGGTATTTTTCTTTCATTGGGGACCAAAATTCAAGGCATGAAACCTCAAGGTTAGGTTAGTTGTTATGGGGAGGTTTGAGTAACTTTCTGCCTCTTTTAAAGACATTGTCAAGCACTCTAAGAGTTGTTTTTTAGGGTAGTCCTAGTGACCTTGTCCTGCTAGCCTACTAGACAACTATTTTTAGGAATCCTTGTTAGTTGTGAGGTAGATAGGAAAGCTTGCCAAATAAACGGGAAAAAACAATGAATACAATGGAAATATATATAATACATAGGCATATAAAAAGGGATTCTAATCCCTAAAATAAAAAAATAAAGGAAGAAAAATTTCAAGATCAAATGATCATTACCTTACGAAGGCTTTGTAGATTCCTAGGGACAAGTCAAGACCTAGGGCCAATGCGTTGTCTTCCTAGGGGTGGCATTTAGTCAGAAAAAAAGGGATGGTGGGAGTGAAAACAAAGGTGGTCGGAAGAAAGAAGGTAAATCGTGTCGCCTTGCGAGAGCTTGGTAGATTCTTGGGTACTGAGACTGGACCCACCCGACGCCGATGCCCTATTTTCCTTGGGTCATAATACGCTCAATTCCCTCTTTTTTACATGTCTACATATGAAATACTAAAGAAAAAATGTAATGAAATAAAAAATATATGATTTTCAATAGACCAGGCTATAGAAGTCCTCACCTAGTCAAAGTTTCTGTTCCAGTTGTCCTAGTTTAAGTAGGCAGGTCATACCACCACTTAGGATGACTCCTTTCATAAGTTCTTTTAGTCAATCTATGTTGGAGCACTTGGCTAGCGACTAGCTCTAAATCTCTGTTAGACTATGATTTTCCTATCCCTCGCGGACTTCATGTCTTAATTTTGTTAGGGGGTAGGATGACGGCTATGTTTATGCTCTGTTGTGTATTTTTATTTGAAGCAGCTTGAAGCTTTTTATGATTTATGTTTGTGAAGATCAAATCATGGGTTCGAGGGAAAAGTTGCCCTATCCCGTGGTTGCTAATGAGATCTAAATATTAGAGCCAAATTTAAAGCACAAAATGGCCCAAGAGCCTTTAAAAATGCATTTTAAACAAAAAATAGAACAATTATGGATCAAGGAACTAGAGTTTTCCTAGACACATTTTGATGTTGAAAATCCAACGTAAGGGTCTGTTCATTGATTGAAGTCCATTTGACTTCCCATTTAATGCATGTAAGGTTTAGTGTTATGAAGCAACTATTACTAGATCTAGAAGCCAAAAAGTAATGAGGGAGGCCACGACAATAGATTTTGATGTCAACAAGTTGCCCCCGTCCAATCGAATGGAGAATCTAAGGTTGTTTTCCTCTCTGTTTGGGCCAAAACCACTTCCATATAGTGCAAACGTAAGAGGGATAAACTACTTTTTTTAAAGGTTAAAGCCTTTTATTAATTAAAAAGATACCCAAAACTCAAAAAACAAGTTGAGATGGAGGGAGAGGGGGGCAAAAAAAAATTAGCCCCATTTTTTCTCCTAAATTTAGAGATTTGCAATTATTGAGAATATGCTTTTTCCATTAGGGAATGGAATGCTGAAATTCTTTGTCCCCCCATTGCTCCAAAGTGTGTGAGATTTGGTGCCAAGAATGAAAAGTTTAGAATTCAATCTTTCTCTCTCCTCTTTCTCACTCACCATAAACATAGGGTTCATATGGGTTGAGAGAATGAGGGGGAATTGATGTCGGTTCGTGATGAAATGCAAGGGATGGATCAAAGAAGTGCAAAGGAGGCATTAGTGGCTGTAAAAGAGTGTGAACAGCTTTCTGTTTTTGAAATATGATACATGTGTATGTGGATTATAGCATAAGCATCTTTTATTGAATTTTTATGATGAATCTTTCGTTCTTGTGATGATGAATGATTGGAAATGATTGAATATGCTTGAATATGTCTAGAATCATAGAATAATCAATAATGTCTAGCAAGTCATACAATAAAAATCAAAATTATAAAACCCACAATGCATAATTTAGTAGAAAATGATAATTTTATGGATTTTCATGATTCAAATGGTATTCCTATGGAGTTATATTGAATCTAATGCTGAATCACAATCCACATAAGGTTTACAAATTTGAAAATACTAAAAATAGTAATTAATATTAAAATAAATGATAAACATAATAAAAATGATATTTTAAATGGAATTTTTTGTTTTATGCGTAAAATTTATAATAAATTAGATATATGTGTGTGGATGTATGGTGAAGGTAGATCATGGGATTTGCCTCAGCTTACCTCCATCTTTATGTGAAAGTGAATATTTATTACTTTTTTATATGGAAAAAATGACATGAAACACCCTCTTAAATCAGTGCATGATTGCAAAACCTAAACGGTACGGGAAAAGAGGTTGTGGAAAATTATCATTCAAATTTTGATTTCCATACATATCATGACATATAGATTTCACATCATTTAGGTTTAAAGGGACAATAGCACATATTAGTTCAGTGTTGTTTCTAAGTAACGCACCACTTCGCTAGAAGGAAAATCATTGAAAGAATGCTTTTCACATGACATGTTGACTGATTTGTGGCTAATTTGTGTGAGTAATATATGGCATTACACACGAGAGAGGAGAGAGAAAATCTAAAAAATGATCTCTTGATAGAATGTGCTAATTTTTTTATCAAATTGAAGTGTTGGAGTGGAAAATCAGTATCTTGCTGCCTTCTTCCCTCTACCTGATGTCAGCAATCACAAAAATCAAATTTGTATGCCACATTGGACCATGATTCACGACTTTTGGGTTTTTTCCCCTCTTAATTGAGGCTTAAGGCTTTTAATCTTTAAAAAACTAGTTCCAACTTCGAGTTTTCACATTGCACAAAGTGGTTTTTTATTGAACGAAGGCCCAAACAAACTTTGATTCGCACATGGATTGGACGAACAGCTTTGTGGCATCGAAATCTATAAACTTGGCCTCCATCACGCACTTTTTGGCTCCCAAATCACATAGCAGTTTTATAACGTGAGACCTTGCAAGGATTAAATGGGGGCTCAAAAGGACTCCAATCGACAAACCGAGACTTGCATTAAGCTCCTGGGCATCAAACTCCATCTAGGAAAACTTCTGATCATCGATCCTTAACTATTTCATTTTACATAAAAAATTGGTCTTTTACACCTCCGAGGCCACTTTTTCTCTTCAAGACGGGTTCTAAAATCTGTGCTTAAGAAGTCACACTGATCTTGTAGCAACCTTTCATGAGTAGACATCTAAGTAGACTTATTGGAGATAGCAGCAAGCTTATGGGATGGCACCAACACCTTTGCTCCTTAATCATTTTGGAACACTAGTAGTTAAGACATTAGGAACTATAAACATCACAAGTATAAAGTAGTAATCGTGATCTTTGTGCCTTGGAATCAGATATAGTAGTAATCTTTTTGCAGTACAAAATTATAATCTTAGTGCTTTCACTCAATTGCAAAAACAATGGGTGAATGCAAAAGAAATAATTGGCTATGAAAGTGACATTAAAATGTTAAACTAGACCAAAGAAAAGGTGGATTAGCGAAATTTTGGTTAAAGAATGTTTCCTTGAGCTAAAGAAAAAGTTCTTGGGCAGATCTTTGATTGCAGTGAATCAGGGCAAAAGCCAGAGTCAACTAAGAAGACTATTCCATTCCAACACATCCACGAGTGAAGTTATTACAAGCGTTTCACCTTGATTAGCTAGGCAATGGCCTTTTGTGTTGTCCTCCTTTGCCATTCCATGATCTGATTTCAACACCACATATAGATCTAATAACCATAGGGACATGGTTTCAGTTGTTTATCAGTTCAATCCATCTCCTCCATGTATAATGGGAAGTAATTATCCCAATTTTTAGCAACTTCATTCATGATTCTAGGCTATGGCAAACTTGACTTGATAACGCATTGCTTATTATAGTAGCTCAACATAGTATACAAAAAACCAATTGGGAAATTACTCTTCAAGTAGGTGTAAACCAGGCGGCAAGAATAAGGCTTGGAAACACACATCATTCAAGTTTCACTAGGATGAATTACTGAAGGTGCATTCAAGGAAGAGAATGTAGACCGTGATGTTTGGACCAGAACTGGTGTATCCACATCCTTGGGATTAGATTCTCATCAAAGAAGCCTATTTCTACTTCAACTCCCTTAATGCCATTGGTGCTTCAGCAATGGTACCAGTTGTGGTCACAACAGTAGTAGCAATTACTGCTAGTTATAATTGCAAGTAACAATGGTAGGAAAACTTCATCAATAAATATCGATTATGATACAAGAGATGTCTCAACAAGAGCATTACTGACATGGTTTTGATTCTTATCATGTGCCATAAGGCAACATCGACTCTGAAGTGTCTTGTAGGAGGAAAATGGCATCCAATAGAAATATCATGAGCATCATAACAACAATGAGACTCTGGAAGTTATTTTCACATGGTTGACATGATTGATCTATTGGCACATGCACTTATGGAATTTGATGCAACCATGATGGGGTAGTTGAAGTGATAGATGGCGCCATCCACAAACACTTGACATCTCATATGGATCAGTTTGGTACAGCCATGCATCTTGGAAGTTCTCATCAATCTTTATGGTAATGTTTTTTTGCAAGAGGGTTTAGCACATATTCATGACAAGCATATGTTGGTTGCATCGATTGCTATGGCTGATGGAGCAACTCAACAAGACTTATTGTAATCATTGCTAAATCTATAAAACAATGAGTATAGCCAATCACTCTCTTATAGGCACCATTATTATGAGTAGCAATATGACTATGAGCAGCATTTCCTTCCTTTTTAGCCACATGCTTCTCATGAGTATCATGGAAAGTAGTATAATTATTCTATCGTTGATCTATATAGTGATGATGTGGGCAAAGTTGTGTCTACCGCTAGTAAAGATTGACATTTAACTAGTGATTAGATCAGAGAATTGCATGCTCAAGGATAATGTCATAGTAGATATGTTGAATTGATGTATTTCGATCAAAAAGGCATATACAGAGCAAACAATGAAAGGATATTCTTGGTACTTGAATATTCAGATGAAGAGGATGAAGACAATCATGTTGAAGGTAATTTTAATATTGATCGAGAGGAAGATAAAGAGTTTTAAGTTGAAGCCTATGAAATTTTTGATGAGGAAGACCATGAGCATGGGGCTTCTATTTAACTCAATTGCATATGCTTTTGTGGATTCACAAGTACATGCATATTACTTTATGAGTGATGATACTTATGATTTGGTGGTCATAACTTTAATGCATGGATGGGATGCCATCTTTCCTTTTGACCCGAGTGGCTAAGGGCTAGACTTAACTCTCTGCATAAACCAACATTACTTTGGGAATGATATCCTTACCTTCAAGTATTTTGATACAATATCATGCTAACTAGTGGGCTTTGTTTCACTATAGAATAGATCTCAATTTTGGGCCAACTTTAATGCTGAATTAATGTAAGAGATGCATGAGTCATATGGACTGAAAGTACTTAAAGAAAAGCTTTGTATGGAGCTATAGAATGTCTGATGATTCAGATTAGCCAATCCAAAGTTATTACAAATTTAATACAATAAGGTTTGCAGTGGGATATCACAGTGTCACCATCTGGGAGGAGCTCTTAATGACAACATTTTGATCGAAGTTTTCATTTTTATATTTTGAAATGGTTGTCAATACTTTGTACTTGATTCTCAACCCTCTAATTGTACTTATTTTGTGAATCCTTGAAGATTAGGAAATTTTATTTTCAATTCATGTAGAGTATTCTGCCCCTTTCCACCACTTGGTAAATTGTAATAAGTCCCATTTTTGTTCTTAAGGACAAAAACATCTGACTGAGGATGAAATGTAAAGAGCTGAATAAGGGGCATATAAAAGGGTAAAGGACATATATATAGGAGATCATTTTTCTGAGACAATAATAAAACTTTATCCTCCTCTCAAGCTCCTCCTATCCTTTCATGGCATCCGGTCATCTCCTTCATTCTTTCTTGTCTTTCTTTCTCCATTTCTAGTCTTTCTCTCTCCTCGTCTAGACTTTCTCTCTCCTCTACACTCTTCTTCTCTCTTTCCTACAAACTTATCTCTCCTCTCAAGTCCCTTCATGACACATGGTAACAACATGCACTATTTTGCCCTATATCATCATATTTCTTATTTTTGTGGGTTTTTTGTGACTTCAATAATTAATTTCTATATCATAATGACCAAAAATTATGAAATTTTGGAACTGTAACACTTAAATCTAGTACATATTACTATCATATCAAATTTCAATCCATATGCACCTCAATTCCATGATAAAAATAGAAATAGAATCAAGTTTCTTTTGAAATCAAGACTTATCATGAAATATTTTATAAAACCACTTAACTTTTTATGCTTTGGAGTCGCTTAGGCAGCTCATTGATGCTTCACATAGCCACTAATAGCCACCTTCATGCTCCTTCACTCCATTTCTCGCATTGTACCATGTTCCAGCACCCATTCCCCCTCATCCTCTCGACCCACATGAACCGCAATTATGGTGAGAGAGAGACTAAAAATTGAACTTTCAATAGAATCCATCATTTCACATGATTTTTGTGGCATTCTGAAGCAAGAAATTTGAGGAACATAGCTAGTAGCATTCCTTATTATTCAACCACTCAAAAAATGGATTTATTTAGCCATAAAGGGGTATGCAAAAAAAAAAGCACCCCCTTAAATCATAGAATTTTCAAGATTTAAGCTTCTTTAAGCTTAATTAGTCAAATAATTGGTTCATTCACTTCATGTTTGCACTGTTGGCAAAAAGTGTTTCGACTAAAATTAGAGGCCCAAAGGAACTCAGATTCAAGATCTAAAAACAAATGTAGTTCAAATTTTGATTTCCAACATCTTACCCCCCCCCCCCCCCCCCCCCCCCCCGCGCCTCTCTCTCTCTCAGGGTAGAAAGTGCTCTAAATGGTTGAAACCAGGCCCAAAAAATGTTTTCTCGGTTTGCATGGGTATTTCTACTAAGTGGCAACTTTTTGAATCCATTTTTTAGCATTATTCAACTAATTTAATTAATTTTTAAAATTAAATAATTCTAAATTTTAACTCTTCAAACCCTGCCCAAAATTAAATGTGCCCATCCATAATTAAATTGGCTAGGCCATTAACAACTTGGAGTGGTCCCCCAATCTCTATTGACCCTTAGATTAGCATTAATCAATTAATTAATGCTAGTCTCTAGTGTTACTACTGACACTTATTGGCCAAACAACTCACCTAGGGTCAAAAGTGAGATCGATTGACCACCACCAAAGCCTAGCTGGCATAACTTATCACAACTTTTGCTATTGATACCCACTACATGTTTTGGGGTCCTTGGCCTATTACCATGAAATGCCATGTGCAACACATGTGCTAAATAACCTTGCACATTTGATTAGTAACTTAATCAAATGCTACTAGCAAGATTAAGGTATCTCAAAATTTCACATTCTCATGAAAATAGGTGTAGATGAGAAAGATGAGACCTCATTGATCCTTTGCAACACTTGAAAAGGTCCATAATATCTCATATTGAGTTTAGGAAAAATAAGATATTTACCCTTCATTTTCTTGAACCTAGCCTTTTTAAAGCGTAACAAAACCCAATTACCCTTTGCAAATGCCAAAGCTCTATGGTGATAGTTAGTTGCTTTCTTTTGTTTTGCTTGAGTCTTTTGGAGAGCTACCTTTGCTTTAGCATAAATTTCATCCATACTCTCGATATACTTGACAGCCTCAAAGATCTTATCCTTCATATGCAAGATGGGTGGGACTTTCTTTCCCCCTTCTAAAATCTCAAATGATGCTTTGTTCATGGAACTATGCATTGTGTTGTTATAAGCTTTCCATTTGGTCTTATGCTCAAACACATAGCATTGCAAATATAAGCTTTCCCACATAGCATTGCAAATAAGCCAATAGGATTTATCTCTTTAGATTGCCCATCTGTATATGGATGAAAAGAAGAGGAGAACTTTAGGATCATAACCATCTCTCAAAAACACCTCTCCAAAACAAACTTGTCATATGAAGATCCCTAGTATTCACAATTAATTGTGGTATGCCATGATATTTAAATATGTTCAACATGAACAATCTTGCTACATGATTTTCATATCTTTTTCCTCACAGGTATGAAATCACCATGTTTGCTAAACCTTAAAAAATGGTCCATGTACCATCACTCCCTATAAATGTCCTAGGAATATCAAATGCTATGTTGTCCCATAGTGTATTAGGAATAGGCATGGGTTGTAAAAAAAATGGTGCCTCTTGTTGGTCAAAATTGACATTCTAACATTCAATGCATATGCACACAAAGAAATCCACACCATATCTTAAGGTGGCAAATAAAAAAGCTCTAGTGCCAATGTCACTCCCCTACATAGGAAAGTGCATGACTTTCAACCATAAATCTTGCCTTAATAGTTTTGTAACACATAAGCAACCATGTATCATAAGAAAGCACTCTCTATTATTATAGTGCTCATGGTATTAAACATTCAATAATAGATCAATTGTTATCTTTGTTTGTCTAAGATTATGGTGCTCATGGTGCTAAAAAATCAATAATAGATTTATAGTGCACATGGTGCTAAACATTCGATAACAGATCAACTCGAGTCTTCCTCTCTCCAATGGAAGTAGTGTGCTCATAACTAATGAATGAGATGTGGAGAATAAGAGAAGCCTATAAATAGGCAAACAAAATGCATCATAAATATCAAATTTACTAGCATTAAATGCTCTAAAATAAATCAAAAATGGCTTCTGCCTTTGAACTCTATTACCGAGGATATGTATAAAGCTAACATCCTCTCTCAGATCATGGGTGATCAGTATAATAAAATATATAATGATTAATAACTCATCATACGACATACAACAATGACAATTAAACAGGTCCATGGATGCCCAACCAATGGGCGATGAAGCCACCACCAGCATGCCTCAAAAAGATATTGATATTAATGTCAGGCATACCATTTCTTGACTAGAGAGAGTAGATATAGATGAATCTTGATGCTTCTCACTAATTCCTTATAGAAGCAAATCATAACCATGGACTCCCCACCTTTGACAAGACCACCAAGTGTCTCCTCATGTGAGAATAAACGAGGAGCAAAGACTGTTCCTAATCAAATTCCCATCATGAATTTGAAAGTTAAATCAGCTGCAAGATTTGAATCTACCAGACTTAGTTGATGTAGTGGAAGCCATCCTCAAGATTCACCACAAATGCACATGTAATGAGGCTCTAATACCCCATCACCACCACCCTCTCGCACTCCCTCTTTGCCACTAGAGAGTCATGAGGTTTGATAGCACCAAGAGGGTTGGAACATTGCATGTTGGCTTGACCTTCACCACTTAGCCTAATTCAAAATTTTCATCAGAGGATAACGACTCATCAAAGATATCATTCTCCTCCTTCTCCTTCTGCAACCTTGCCTATAGTCCTTTCAAAGATGTTTTTTTACCATAATGATAACACTAACTTTTTTTATTCTTATGCTTGTTACCCCTCCCTAATGTTGAGCTAAAAATACATTGGCTTTTATTGAAGCAATTCCAAAACTCAATTAATATTGAATTTAATCCTTTTACTAAAAAGGAACACAATCCTAGAGAGTTTCAGTGTCTCATGTGCAAGCCCTAAATTACGAGGCCCCAAACTTTCTATAAATAGACAAGATGTCCTCCCATTCAACCAATCTCGTTTTTGCACTGTGTAGGTGCTGAAGCATCATTGTAGGCACCCCATTCATAGAGGATATCTTATTCAGAGCTATCTATCATCTTCTACCATATGGCACCTATCTAGCAACCCTTCATCACAGTCTACTATCCTAAACAGTTGTTGCCTATTGTCAAAAGTTTGTGCTTATTGTCGGTGGCTGCTTTTTTCTGTGTGTGGAAGCTATCCTAATGAAGTCACATATAGATAGCAACATCATAGCTAGCCGTGTTTTGATCTTCCATGTTTTCTCCCACGCCAAATTAACTCTCGCTTTCTCTAGATCATCAGGAAACTTGTGTTTTGTTGTTGTTGCACTTTGCTAGGCTACCACATCATCTTCTAGATTTGCATTTTCTATTTTCTTTTTATTTCAGCCCATTTGTCATCACCGATCTTGCCATACTTGAGCTATCATTGCTATTGTCATGCAGCTTTGGAGGTCACCTTACTCTCGGGGAGGTCACTCATCATGAATATATGTGTGTATCACATCGGTTCAAAACATTTTTGTATATTTTTACCTATAGAAGGGTGTAATATAATGGGGTTATTTATATATTGAATAGAAAAAGTTTGTACTTTATTCAAGGAAAACTCATAGATAAGGACATTTATGAATAGTTCTTAAACTCACATGGTGTAGGGGATATACATATAGTGAACCCCTAGAGACCTTACTACATTTCAAGATTTGTTAGGAGTATGACACACTCTCTAGCTCATACTCTTTACCCTAGTCCTCAAGATAAGAGAGTTCAAGGGAGCAATATCCCTTCATTGCATAGTACGTTTATTTCATGAACATTGTGTTCTATTTGGATTCATTTAGTTTATTATTTTGTGTGTTTATTGTCTTTGAGTAACCCTAACTCTAACTATGTTCTATTATTAATTTGTGATGTGTTATATGATTGTATTTGACTTTGTGTATAGGACATTTCTCTACATCGTATCAAAGCTAGGTATTCTATGAAGAAACCTAGACCTTGATCTGAAAGCTCTTCTTAGAAGCTAGGGACTACAATAGGATAGATGACTTCGAACACATCTACATTGACTCAATTCCTCCCCAAAGGAGCCTATGCCAAGAATTGAGCAAGAGTGGCATCCACTTCTAACTCCACAAGGTTCTAACATAGTCGACTGTAGATTCGATTGTAGATCCTTCTTACTATGTTGGAGACATCACAAAAAAAGAGCTATAGCTAATCTTGGTTCTTAAAGCTAGGAAATCCAAAGAGTTATGTCAATAAGCCTTCAAACAAAAGTTACATGAAGAAGGTATACTTCATTCTTTCTCATTGGATATAGTGCACAAGTTTGATGATGTTGCAAGGCTGCCAAGAGCTCCCTTAAGGATGGGTCCCTCCTCTTGGAGAGAGAGATCTAGAGTAGGTTCCTTACTTTCAAACTATATCTCCTACTTCAATGCAAAGTACAAAAGTTTCTACTTTTCTCCCTTCTTCTAGTTCTTTTTCTTCACCACCTTTGCAACATCTTGGTAGAGAACAAGCTAAAGCAAGAGTGCCATATGCTAATCATGGGAAATATCCCACTAAAGATCCACTCATGTATGTTAATACAAGAAGGGGTGATTATAAGAAAAAGTATGGTATCTCTTCTTCTTCCCTTCCTTCTTCACATGATGCTTCTCAAAGTCAGAATGAGCTTGGTGTATCATCTTCATTGCATTCAAGGTCTTCCCCTTCAATTGAATTTCCATACACCTAATAAAAATGAATTTGATGTATCATAATAATTTTCAAACCTATCCATCATGCCCACTTTTTCCACTACATTACCATTACACCATTTACTTTTATATACCAATTACCAAACAGGGGGTTTGTCAACTATAGGCACACCCTTTAGGACCTCTTCCCTTTAGTTTTGGGTGGTGCTTATCCACCTTTAGGGGAGGCTCGGCCTCCATCCTATGCACCTTTGATTTATATCTAGCGTGGGATCCCTACCCTTGCTTATCTAAGTGTCGATCAATTGGTACCACTGTTTGCCTCTATGGCTTTAGCAGTAAACCTACTAGTCACTGTGTTTTTCCCAAACCAACATTGGGATAGGGTTTACATGCTCTACTACTTGTAACAATTACACAGTGTAGAGGTGGAAAAAATCTAAGCAAGGAGTAGAGAACACATAACAAATATGAGAAGAATAGAACTTGCTTTAATTTCAAATGAACTAATACAAAGATGGCTCTATCCACCCGTGTGCTTTTACTATGGAGCTTAGATCATGATCGATGGATGATAGGTGAAGAGCTTAAGGCTAATTGAAAGAAATCTAAGTGGGTGTAGATAGAGTGATGATGGCTGTGGAGGGATGTCTTCCTTTTATAGCCCAATAATGTAGTCTAGTTTGCCTATTTGATGAACCTTACCTAGTTAGCCAATGAATATTTCATTTACCACTCCTACACACTAGAACTTGATGTATTGTGCCTAAAGTTGCTACCAGCAAAACTACTCTATCTAACCTAAAGGCTAGATCCACAAAAGTCACCTTTTTACCATTAGGTCATATAGACATCATTTGACATACAAGTCATGACCCAATTAATGTCTATACTCACACATGGCTTCTCCTCATAATGGGGGCCTTACAACTTAGAGCACCATGGATTATTAGTGGAACCTTACAAGCATGGGGTATTGAGCATATCTAACACCTCCCCTCAATGTCTACCTACAAGTGAACTACATCCTCAACCCAATGCCGAGTTTCTGAAGATGAACTTGAAGTAGATCCTTTGTAAGAGCTTTGGTAAAGATATCTGCTCTATTCTCCTCCATTGGACAGTAGACCAATTCTACTATCCCATCATCTATCAAGTCATGCATATAGTTATATTGGATCTTAATGTGTTTGGTGCATGTCTGAAAATTGGATTTTTAGCAATGGTGATGCTACTTTGATTGTCACATCTTAGCTCACTTTTGGATCTTCATCTTGCACTCCCATATGCCATATGATCCTCCTTAACCGTACTACTTCGCATGCAATAAAACAAGCTACCTTATACTTTGCTTTGGTAGAAGACAATGCCACAATTGGTTGCTCCTTATTAATCATCCAAGAGAAGAATCCTGAAACTAAAGAGAAACAATATCCGGAAACTGTTTTTTGGGAATCATTATCACCTACCCAACTAAATCATAGTTCCCCACAAGAGCACTTTCAAAATTGTATGTGATACCATAGTCAAGAGTTCCCTTCAAGTATTTGAGCTCTCACATCCCAGCTTTCTAATGACTTTCTCATGGTTTGTTTGAGAGCCTACTTAAAATACCAACAACAAAATTGATATCTAACTTAGTGTTACAAAAGTACATGAGGCTACTAATCAACCTCTTGTACCTCCCAAAGTCTGCTAGTGCAAATATATCCTTAATGGATAACTTCACATTGACCTCCATAGGTGTTTCTATCTCCTTACACTTGGTCATGCCAATTTCTTTTAAGTTATCCTATGCATACTTCTTTTGAGAGATGAAGATTTTTCCAAGACTTCAATCCCCAAACAATAGTGTAATAAGCCCAAGTCTATCATTTAGAATTCAAATCTCAAAGCCTTTCGAGTGTGATGGATCATATCACATTTCCACAATGGTGCAATTTGAGTGTTCAACAATGCCATTTTTTAAATTTGTATGAGGCATCATCAATTGCTTAATCCCTTTTCTCTTGCAAAAGTCTTCAAACTCCTTAAATGAGTTTAACTCACCACCACCATCTATTCTAAACTTCTTCATGCTTTGCTCTAGTTCATTCTCAATAAGTTTTAGCTATTCTTTAAACTTACTAAAAGCTTGAGCCTTATCGTGAAGAAAGTATGCCCACATCTTTCTACTATAGTCATTGATGATCAACATAAAATAAGAATATCCTCCCAAGACTTATGTAGGTGTTTTACTGCACATGTTAGCATGCACCAACTCTAGACGAGCCTTTGCTCTGTTCTTGCTTTCTTCTGGAAATGCCTCTCTTTGTTTCTTGCCCATCAATAAGCTTCACATGGTTCCTTCATTTCAGCTACTGCAGGAAACCATGCCTTGCTTATGAATCTCCTTTAACATTATAAAACCAATGCAATAAATACATTGGGCACACTACCCAGAATTACCAAATTCTAACACCCCCTATAGTGCTAATGTCATGAAGTATAAGGATGATCAATCACCAAAGAGTAATAAGTTTAATAACTTTTGAAAAGCCTTAAACTTTTCATGTGGTAATGCTTTGGTGAAAATGTTCGCAACATTTTCTTTTGTGGGTACATACATCAAGGTGATGTCTCCTACATAGCATCTCTTTGACATAGTGATAACACACCTCAACTTGTTTCTTGTGAGATCATGAAACCTAGGATTTTGTGCTACTACAATAGCACTCTAACTATAAAAAAGAATGGGTGTTGGACCCTTCAATAGTAAATGTAGATGAGTCAACAATATGTGCAACCATACACTTGTAAAGGCTACCCATTACTCAATCTCACAAGATAAGGTGGTCATTATAGGATACTTCTTGCTTACCCATGAAATGCATGACTAGCCCAAATAAAAACTTTGTCCACCAGTAGACTACCTAGTATCTGCATAACCAACGTAATTTGAATTGTTGTAAGACTATATTTGCAACTCTCCCCCTTGGAAAATAATAATGCATGTGACTGAGTACCTTGTAAGTATCTAAAGATTTTCTTAACGGCTTGCCAATGTATGGTCCAAAAAAATTGCAACATTATGCATCTCTTCACAATCATGCATAAATAGCTTTAAGTGTGGCTCCATAGTAATGCACATGGGTTTGCAATCTTGCATATTAAACCTATGTAACAACTTGTCCACATACTATGACTATGAAATGATCATACCCATGGGGGATTCACTAGTAGTAATAAGGAGACGTCACCTACATGCAAGAAATATATGAAAATACCCCTTATCCACCCCCTATTTATGGGACCTTACCTTATAAAATGTACCTTCCTTCCCTTAAATAACCCCCTTCCTTACACTCACGTGGTACCATACGGTAAACCCTAGTGGACCCCCCGAGATCATACCATGCCAATTTTGGGTGAATTGAATCCCCAAAAAGTAGTATAGAGAGCCCATGTATGATATAGAGAATGCATGTTTTAATTCAACTTTAAAAACCACAAATTTTCCCTCTATAGGCCCAATGGGCAACACGTCATCTACATAAATAATGATAATGAACAAGTTTTCCCCTTCATTTTTAATGTATGGAGTGGGAGCACTTTGACTATTTTTGAACCCTTTGCTAGCCAAATATGCATCAATCTTTGAGTACCATACATGAGGAGGCTATTTAAGACCATTAGGAGCTTTATATAACTTGCGTACCATGTTCTCTTTCCCTTTAGTCACAAATATCAGAGGTTGTGATACATAAACATCCCCATGAAAATCCCATTCAAGAATGCTATTTGAATGTCCAACTGATGTATTTTTCAACCATAATTTGTAGCCATCACAATCACACATCTAGCTGTACTCATTCAAGATGTAGGAGCAAAATTTTCTTCATAATCTATGCCTTTCTTATGTGCATAGTCTTTTCCTACCAATAATGCCTTGTACCTGTCAACCATACCATCAGCTTTATGTTTGAGTTTGAAAACCAATTTAGTGCCCATGTCTTTCTTGCTAGGTGGTGGTAGATCCACAAGATCCCATGTATAGTAAGTGGCAATGGAGTCTAACTCCTCGTGAATGACCTGCATCCAATGCATCCAATGTACATCCTGTAGAGCTTTGTCCAAGGAATTAGTAGGCTCATCATCATCCAACAATGAGCTCATAAACACATGCTCATTATATCAGCTCAATGTGCCACCTTTGCAACATGTGTTGCATGTTTGGTAGCCCTTCTAGTGCACTGAGGCAAATGGGCATCCACTTTACTTTCCTGGAGAGTTTGTAATAGCCATCTTGGGACTATTTTTGTTGCATTTATAGTAGCCCTTTCTTCCTAAACTACCTCCACTACATGTGACAAACCCTCATCAATACCCTAATATTTGAGAGTTTATGAAGTAGCAATAGCTTGTTGTAATAAGTTTATCCTACCATTTACAACAAGAATGAACTCCAAAGAAAGTGGTTATCATGTGTGGCTAGAATTTGAAAGTAGTTATGTGAAAATTCTACATTTTCATGAAATATAACATCCTATGGAAAAACCTTCTTCATGCATGGGTCATACATATGATAGCCTTTTCTTTTCAAACTATAGTTGATAAAAATGCATTTTACTACCTTATCATCAAGCTTCCCACCACAAAGCTCTTTTGGATCATGTGTATAGGCTATGCAAAAAAAAACTTGAAATCAGACAGCTTTAAGTTTCTTGCCATTCCAAGCTTTGAACAATGTGATCATCTTCAAAGCCTTTGTAGGTGCATGATTCAATACATGATTTGCACACTGAAGCCCTTCTAACTAAAATTTATGTGGCCACCCCTTGCTTTTCAACATATAATGAGTCATTTCCATGCAAATATGATTCTTCTTTTTAGAAACTCCATTTTGCTGAGGAGTCATTCTAACAATGGCTTGACGTGTAATGCCATGATCCAACAAATATGTCTCAAATGCATGACACATGTAGTCCCCCCTCTATTTGTGCAAAGTTTTTGCACTTTTAAACCAATTTTAGACTCATGCTTATTGAGAATCCAGGTTATCAATGACCAACACTATATTACAATAGCCAAAGCTATCAACCATCATGTGTGACATAATAAATGAGTGATCTATCTTTATTCATTGAAGTGTGTGACTGAATGTGTTCTTCTACATCAATGAAGTAATGAAGGAATGAGGGTACATTGTTCTTTGTTCTTGATGGGTCCATCATGTGTCTCTCTCCCTCTCTTTGAACAATGTATTAGAGAAGGCTTCACAGAGACTACAAGTTGTGGAGCTTGGTCTCTGACCTTCAGTCTATGTAAAAAAAACTTGAAGACATTAGTGACCATGGTTCTTTCTTTTTGAGGGGAGCAGTCAGTCCTAGCCTCCTTCAGGATTGTTTGTGCTTGTTATAAGGATTATGGAGGCTTATTTGAACACCTTGGAGTCCATCATTGAGGTCATATAGCTTAGGGGGATCACTAGCATTCCCTGCAACAAACACATAGATTGTGTCTGTCTCTTAGGCTAATCTGGATAGCTCATTACCATTGTTGCTATACTCTTGGCATCATTTGGCAAGCATTGGTCACTGAAATATCTCTTTGACCTCTTGACATTTCTTATCTTCCTTCCTAGCATTGATCATTAGCATTGGCATTGTATTTGAGCTCCCATTGACAATTAAAATACGATAGGTCTATTGTAATACATATAGAGACAACATATTTCTCACTACTTGAAGTCCATTGAAGCTCATATTGATGTCTACTCATGCTCAAATGATACTTGGACACTTGGGGATGTCGTGTGAGATGACTTGACCATTGTTTTACTAATTTTAGAGGTATTTTACTACTAATTATAGCAAGTCTTGATGGTTACCATCTGTGAAGGACTGTCTTCCATGTTTACATGAGATTTATGCTCCACTAATGCCCATATGGTATGTTTGAATCCCTAGATGATATGGCAAAGATTATGAGATGTCTTGTGAGGTTGTGAAGTTAAAATACTTCAGTTAATGTAGAGGTTTTACTGTTGACTATTCCAAGGTGAAACCTATTTTAATTGGAAACATTTATGCATATAGTACTTGACTACCTTTCAAACACTTCGAGTGATGCATTGATGTATATCATGGCTTTTATGAGAAGCATTCCATAATTCAAAACTCCTTAAAACAATTTGGAATGACCACCATTTGATTAGCTAGTCATTGCCAAACTAGCCTTATGCATCCTTTTTGCCCAAATGTAAAAAAAATTCAAAAATTTCACCACTTTCTCAAAGAATTCATTGCAAAATTTCAGTTGATCACTCATGATAGACTTAACCAATCAAATTCAAATACACCCTTTTGCAACATGACTATGCTCACTATGTCCTATTGTTAGTACCTTTCCTACCTCTCTCTAGAATATTATCATGCAATCATAATTTTCAATGAAATCTCAACCCTTCAAACCAAGAATTATCCTAGTTTCTTGATGCTAAAAGATTAGCACTCAATGTTTACCCATGCTTGTGCTCTTTGGGTTACTTGCTAGATTACAACTAGGTAATTGTTGTCTAATGCTTCACCCATGGTATGATCATGATTCTTTATAAAAGCATGATGAAAATAAGGGAAATTTAGTAAAAATTTATAAATTTACTGAACCCAACTCGTCTTAGATACAAAATATTTTATAATTTCTTGTTATCAATGCCTAGGATGCGAGTTCAAACCATACCCAACCATGATGTGTTGATGTCTTATTCTCTTATTTTCAATATTTTTATGGACCAAAATAGCAAGCTTCCTAAATCCAATCAAAATTTTGAAATTCAATCCTACTCTAAAAAATGAAAATAAAAAATGGATTGATTCCCTTCCAATCCACCCTTCCTAAACTAAGATGCACGAGATTTCTGCATCAAGCTCTTCATGGCAAGAAAGCCCATTCCACTCTAGCTTGGTGCACATAGTCTATGGTCAAAGAATTGACAAGAGAGATTCCCCTGGATCTTGATAATGGAACCAAAATGTATGCTTACTTCATCGATGAGCTGGACCTAGATGGAAATACACATATCAATCATGTACCCTCTCTAACTGAGATATCTCACAGTCTCTCATCTAATAAGCTCTCCTACCACCTACTCCTACTCACTTGGCTAGTCTTAGAGTAAATTTGCAACCTATCAAGCAAGAAAAAAAATCAAGTGAATTGTCAAATCTAGAGAATTCACCAATTGTTGTGGTCTAAGCATTTGTTGATGAGCTCATAAGCTTTACACTTCTCACTCCTTTGTTCCTTGCACAAAAGAAGTCGGTTTCCTTGACTTATTCCTCCAAGCTAAAGCAAGTTTATCCTCTCTCTCTCTCTCTCTCTCTCTCTCTCTCTCTCTCTCTCTCTCTCAAACCCCCTCAAGCTCTCTAGCTTCTCACAAACTCTTTGTGTCAGAGAGAGAACTAGGGAGAGAGAAGACTGCAGAAGAGAGAGAAATACTACAGGAAGAGAGAGAAGAAGAGTGATGAGGAGAGAGAAAGACTAGATTTAGAGAGAGAAAGATAGGAAAGAGGGAGAAGCCATAGAAGCTGTGAGCAAGATGGGAGAGAAAGACTGTAATTGTATTAATGTGTCAAAAGGATGTGTAAAATTACATGTCCTCTCATTTTATACCAATGTTAGTGTGACATGGCATAATATCAATGTTATTTACACTAATTCCTTATTCTCAGCTTCTTACAATCCATCCCTTTCCAAAAGTTTTTGTCCTAAAAAACAAACCTGAAAGACTAGAAAAGGATAGATGAAACAGAGTACTACTCTGATACAAGGGATACAAAATAGGAAAAGCACTAGTTTGTACTAAGTAATGGAGAGGATCATAAGTGAGAAAAGTGAATAGGCCATATGAACATCCATTTTGAAATGATAAAACTGAAAATTGAATCATCATAACTCCAAGAAAGGACACCTGCAAGAAATAGACAACTTGTTGTCTACTACAGAACCTGCTATAGTAAAATGGAGATATCTTGTGATGGGCATATCCAAATCAAGTGTGCTATGAGTCAAAAGAAAACTCATTAGACATACTTGCAACCCATATAGATATCCTTCTTTTATAATCAAACCAAAATTGAAGCTGAACCAAAACAATAAGCTGTCCAGAAACTGTCTACAGTAGAACCAAAGATAAATGGACTAATTTTCAGCCAAATAAGCCTCTCAAAGATGAAAATTCTAAACCCCAATATGGATGTTGCCCTAATGAAGGTGCAAAATCCTGCTCAAAACCTCCTGGATCAAAAGGTATTCCGTCATAATGATTGTCCAAGAGAATAGAATGCCCATCAACCACATACTCCAATCCACCCGGATCAAATGGATACGATGAAGTATCCCCATAATCAAGTCCATGATCACATCCATAATCTCCCGGATCATAGGGAAGCACAATGCCATCTTCATATTCATGTATGCCCAAATCATGTATTATATCATCATCAGACATGTGCCAGTCATCATAACCATGATCAAGGTACTCATTATCAAATGCGTTCAATGGCTGTTGAAGTGCATAATTCTCAGGCAAATAAAGGCCACAAGTTGTAAAGGTTCTGTTGAGATGGCAAGCTCAACACATGTGGACATGGATGATGGATCGCCTGGTTAGATGGGTCCACACGTCTACACTTAGCACGTCGGTGGTCATTATGACTCTCACATGGCCACTGACTCATTACTTATTATATTCAGGTTGTTACACCTATTTACAGCTGGCATAGTTATAGCGCCAGTCGACTAGTGTAGTCGGTTATGCATTGTTTGACTTAGTAGGCCACTTTCCTTTTATGTTGTATCTTATCTATACTTTGTGTACATTGTAAAGTGTGTGGAAGAAGAAGAAGAAATCAGCAAGAAAACGTTTTGGCCTCCATCTCTCTTCTTGTCTCTTGAGTGAGCTTCTCCTTGTGCATTCTGTGTGTGTTCGGCGCAGCATCTTGAGCAACCCCCTCCACCACGCGATTCTTGACATGGTATCAGAGCCACGCCATTGAGAGAGGCTAATTTTGAAGGTTGAAGCAAAGGAGAAGAAGCAAGGTTCGAGCAAGTAAGCCACGGGTAAGAAGCTCTCCCATCCTTCAACTCTTTCTCTTGGATAGTGCTTGTGGAGGCACCGGAAGCAGGGCAGAGCAAAAATCTCAGATTGCAGTGAGATTTGGTGTGCGAATCTGAGGCCAAAACGTTATTTTGGGCATCTGAGGCCGTTTCAGGGCCCGTTTTAGAGTCGCAAGGTTGCAGACAGCAGTTTCAGGGTACGCTGTGACTTCGACTGTATTGACCGAACGTGTGTGCGCAAATTACAGATTTCAGATCTGTAAGTTCAAAGGTGTTTATCAGTGAGTAAACACAAGGTTTATTTGCAAACTGGTTGCAGATTGCATGTATTGTTGAGCAGACAGTGAAAAAGGCTGTTTGGTGTATTACTGTGCACTACAGGTCAAGGGTTGCAGAAGATTTGGTTGCTGTTTGGTATTAATTTTGTGATAATGGCAGAGAATAGTGGAAGCCCCATCATTGAGAAGCTCGATAAGAATAACTACCCTTCATGGAAGTTCAGTGTCATGAACTTCCTTATTGGAAAAGGCCTCTACGAGTTCGTTTCAGGTGAAGAAAAGGAGCCGGAGGTGAGTGATCCTCCAATTGCAGAAGAGACAAAGGCACGAAAGGAATGGAATGCAAAAGACAAGAAGGTCATGTATTGGTTGTCTGCAGTAATTGACAATAATATATTGGGACACATTAGAAATGCAGAGAATGCATATGCAGCTTGGACCATACTTGAAAGTATGTTTTCTGTAAATACAAAGGCACGAAAGATTCAACTCAAGCAAGAGTTGAATACATTGAAGAAAGGGAAGATGTCTATCAATGAGTATGCATTGAAGGTAAGGAGCATTGCAGATGCATTGGCAGCGATTGATGCAATGCCCGATGATGATGATTTGGTATCGTCTACCTTGGGTGGACTTAACAATGAAAAGGCTTGGAAGTCTTTTGTAACTTCCGTATATGTCAGAAAGCCATTTCCAGATTTTGATGAGTTGGTCTCTCTAATGATCACTAAAGAAATCAACATGCAAAGTGAGACATCTGAAAGAAGTGGTGAACAGGTCCAGGCTTTCTACTCCAGTTCAGAAAGGGGACGTGGTAGGTTCTCTTCAAGAGGCCCTGGTACAGGACGTGGTAGTGACAACCAGCAAAATAGATTGAATCACCAATTTGGCGATATGCAGGTTTCAGGAGGTCGTGGTAACTTTAGAGGCAGGGGGAGCTTTAGAGGAAGAGGTGGATGGCAGAACAGAGGTTCTAACAACTCTGGTATTGTGTGCCACTACTGTGGCAAAACAGGTCATATTGCAACCCAATGTTATGCCAAGAAAGATGATATTCGGAGTGGTAAGTTGCAGCAAGGAAACTATGCATCGTCTTCACGACAGAATGAAGACAAAAATGAACGTTTGTTTGTTATGCAGCATATGCTGAATGCTGTTACCGGAAAGGGAACACATGAAGATGTTTGATATGTCGATTCAGGTGCATCCAATCATATGACCAGCCATGCAGAATGGTTTGGAGAGATGCAGGATTTGCAGAATGCAGGTTATGTGCAGACGGGTGATGACTCATGCCACCCAATTTCACACATTGGAAAAGTTCCCTTGTCCTTGCATGATGGTAAGACAAAGAGTCTTTCAAATGTATTACATGTACCATCTATTACAAAGAACTTGGTGTCAGTCGGTCAAATGGTAGAGCAAGGGCTACAAGTCAGATTTAATGCAAAGGGCTGCTTTGTAGAAGACTTCAATGACAAGTGCAGGTTGGTAGCAAAGGGAAGTAGAGTTGGACGTATGTTCACTCTAGATGTTGGAATTCCTACTATGAATGCTGCTATGTATGCCAAAGGAAAAGGTGTTGTTGCAAACATTGAAATTTGGCACAAACGCATTGGACATGCAAATGCACAAAGGCTGAAATTAATGCAGTCCAAAGGGTTGGTTACAGGTTTGCCTACATTTAAAGTTGCAGAATTTCAGAAGGTATGTGAAGCATGTCAGTTTGGTAAGCAGGCAAGACAACCCTTTTCACATGACAGAGATGTAAGCAGAAATATCCTTGATGTTGTTCATATAGACATTTAGGGGCTTACAAAAAATGTATCTCTTGGAGGTAGTTCATACTTGGTCACATTCATTGATGATTGTTCTAGAAAGCTGTGGGTATATTTTATGAAGGAAAAGAGTGAAGCTTTTGAGCACTTTAGAACTTTCAAGGCTGCAGTTGAAAGAGAAACAGGCTTGAAAATAAAGTGCCTGAGGTTAGATGGAGGGGGAGAGTACCTCTCAAATGAGTTCAGTGATTTTCTGAGGTCTCATGGGATAAAGAGACAGTTCACATGCAGGTATACCCCACAGCAAAATGGGGTTGCAGAAAGGAAAAACAGGCATATTGCAGAAGTTGCACGTGCCTTGATGGCTGAAAAGAATATGCCTAAGCATTTTTGGTCTGAGGCTGTTCATACTGCTGTTTATATTATGAACAGAACTCCCACAGCTGCAGTTCATGGTATGACCCCCGAAGAATGTTTTACAGGTAAGAAGCCTGATGTTTCACACTTGAAAGTGTTTGGCTGCATTGCGTATGTTCATGTGCCAGATGAGTTGCGGAAGAAACTGGATCCAAAGGCTGAAAAGTGTGTCTTTATTGGATACTCTTTAGAGCAGAAAGGGTATCGCTGTTACAACCCTGTCACATGTAAGTTCAGAGTGAGCAGGGATGTCATCTTTGATGAAATGAGCAGTTGGTATGCATCTAGTGGTGATGCATTGGATGATGATGATGATCATGACACTCATGTGCAGGCTAAAAGGCAAGAATCACGGAATCTTAGCGGACCAGAGACATCATCTGGTAGTCCTTGGTCTGGGAGACTAAGGAGTGCCTCTACATCTTTGGGTGCATCTAGTAGCACTACAGGTAAAGACAAAGGAAAGAATAAAGTGTCAGAAGGCATTGATGCAGTTCTTGATGGAGACTCCAGTGGCTCAGAGAGCTTGGATGATGAGCTTGGCATTCCTTTAGTGAGAACTCCAGGTGTGCAGAGAGCACACGTTAATGCAAAGACTCCATTGAGTGATCCAGTGGTACGTAGATCTAACAGGGTGAGATACCGTGTTAAAAGATTTTGTTTTGAAGGTTATGCAGCTCACCATTATGCTTATATAGTGAAACTAGTTGAGGATGTTGAGCCCACATGTTTTGAGGAGGCTGTTGGTCATGCTCATTGGGATGCAGCAATGGATGAGGAGATGGCTGCATTAGAGGCCAATAAGACTTGGGATCTAGTATCATTTCCGAAGGGAAAGAAATCTATTGGATGTAAGTGGGTTTATAAGATTAAGCACAATGCAGATGGTTCTATTAGCAGGTACAAAGCTAGGCTGGTTGCAAAAGGCTATGCCCAGACATATGGCATAGATTATGATGAAACCTTCAGTCCAATTGCTAGGATGGCAACTGTCAGATGTGTGATTGCTTTGGCAGCAGCCAAAGGTTGGAGGTTGCAGCAAATGGATGTAAAGAATGCCTTCTTGCATGGTGATTTGCAGGAAGAAGTGTATATGGATCAGCCAGCAGGTTATGAAGATTTAGAGCATCCCACGTATGTGTGCAGGTTGAAGAAGGCACTCTATGGGCTCAAGCAAGCACCTAGAGCATGGTCTGACAAGATCAGAGAGTATCTTGTCAATATTGGCTTTTATGTTTCTGATGCTGATCACTCACTTTATGTGAGAAAGGGAGATGCAGGTTTGGTCATCATAGTCATCTATGTGGATGACTTGATTATTACAGGTGATAGTGATAGTGAAATTGCTGAAGTCAAGGGCTGTTTGAAAATGAAGTTTGAGATGAAGGATTTAGGTGAGCTAAGGTACTTCCTTGGCATTGAGGTGATCAGATGTGATGATGGTATATGGCTGTCCCAAAGACAGTATGGCTTGGATATGTTGTCCAAGTATGGTATGACTGCATGCAAACCACTTTCAGTCCCGTTGGAGCAGAATGTAAAGCTGAGTGCTGATGTTGGGGATGAGATAGAAGACCCTACTATGTTCAGGAGGATAGTGGGGAGTTTGATCTACATGACCATTACAAGGCCAGACTTGAGCTACGATGTTGGTCTTGTGAGTCAGTTTATGCAAGTACCTAGAAATCCACACTTGGATGCAGTGAGACGCATATTGAGATATGTGAAGTCCACATTACATTATGGGCTTTTCTATGAGGCAGGTACAGACGTACAGGTGTTTGGATATACAGATGCAGATTGGGCTGGTAGTATGTCTAATAGACGATCTACCAGCGGATACATGTTCTCTCTTGGTAGTGCAGCAGTTGCTTGGAGTAGCAAAAAGCAATCTACAGTTGCTTTGTCGAGTACAGAGGCTGAGTATAGAGGTGCTGCTGTTGTAGCATGTGAGGTAGTATGGCTGCAAAAGTTACTGGCTGATTTGGATGTGCAGGTGGAAGGTCCAGTTGTCATTTATTGTGACAACATGAGCAGTATACAGTTGGCTAGGAACCCTGTGTTCCATGCCAGGACAAAACATATTGAGGTACACTACCACTTTGTGAGAGAGAAGGTACTAGCAGGTGAGATTGACTTGGTGTATGTCAGCACACAGGATCAGATAGCTGATATCTTCACGAAGGCATTGGGTACAGAGAAGCTTCAAAAGTTTCGAAGCTTACTTGGAGTTGCAGAGATGCAATTGAGCTTGAGGGGGAGTGTTGAGATGGCAAGCTCAACACATGTGGACATGGATGATGGATCGCCTGGTTAGATGGGTCCACACGTCTACACTTAGCACGTCGGTGGTCATTATGACTCTCACATGGCCACTGACTCATTACTTATTATATTCAGGTTGTTACACCTATTTACAGCTGGCATAGTTATAGCGCCAGTCGACTAGTGTAGTCGGTTATGCATTGTTTGACTTAGTAGGCCACTTTCCTTTTATGTTGTATCTTATCTATACTTTGTGTACATTGTAAAGTATGTGGAAGAAGAAGAAGAAATCAGGAAGAAAACGTTTTGGCCTCCATCTCTCTTCTTGTCTCTTGAGTGAGCTTCTCCTTGTGCATTCTGTGTGTGTTCGGGGCAGCATCTTGAGCAACCCCCTCCACCACGCGATTCTTGATAGGTTCCTCAATTGAATCTTGATGGGCATCAATAATCTTGACCCTTCTACATTTGAAGTGTAACCATCACACAAAAGAAACTCAAAGAAAGGTTCAATCACTTCTGTGCAGGCTGTCTATGTAACAAATGATGATCTAACAGATCCTGCCCCCCCAGGTGCTCTATTCCTACCAGAATGCTTCTGATATGAAGCTTTTGGCGCTCATTTCTGTTCAGTCTTCAGATCTTGTGGGTTGGATCAAAGTCAACTTTTAAATATGAAGTTAATGAACTGCTCAACAAGCTCAAAGGCTCAAAGATGTTTGCTGATAGGAAACATTATCTAATCCCCAAGCATGTTGAAGTTTTGGATGTCTACTCCTTCAAAAGACTCAGCTACAGGAACAATTTGAATTAGTTAAATTTGGGTTTCCCTTCTCCCAATCTTTGCAGCAGTAGCAACAAACCAATTGGGGAGTTTTCACCTCATTGGGATGGACTTGGTAACATCTGCACACTTACTCCTCTTTGTCAACCTCCTCCAAGGTCAACACCAACCTTTCAGTCATCTCCATTGATCAAGTAAGATCTAGTACTAGTTCTGCAAGGCATAGCTCTAAGCTTTCTCAATGTCCATCACTTCAGGTATTCGTGCATTTGATAAACAATCATCAGGTTCAGACTTCAGCCAATGTGTAGAACATGCCCATATATAGATCCCCAAAAGCAATACGCAGATGTAGTGATCCAAGTCCTACCTACCCAACTAATCCCAAATGACAATGAGGGCAAGGTGCTGTAACTTCAGCAGGTACTCTTGATGATGTACCTCATGAAAGAAGTGTCAGGTCCTAGAAAGTTGCTAGAGAAACTAAAATTTGCAGAGAAACTCAGATGATGCAGAAATTCTGTTGCAGGAGACCTAAAGGCATGAAAAAAACCTTAATGATTGAAGGTACTAGTTCCACACAGAGTGATGAGGAGGACGAAGAAGATATCGATTACAATCCACTGTCACAACATTTGCAGGAGGAAGGGCAGAGGTGGATAAAATGACAAGTCTGTCAAAGACCTGGTGCTGCTCTTGTTTGAGACTTCCTTGCTCACATCTGGTTTGAACTTGGATAATCCCAACACGTTTGGCAACCAAATCTATCGTATTTTGAAGCTTGGCCTCAGCATTAATGACAATGCAGGTGTCCCTAGTCCACGCCTCTGATCATCTTCTTGCAATCTTTGATTGTTGCTTTCTTGTCTCCAAGGTTTGTTTAAACAGAGTGGAACTCCTCTGCAGTGAGCAAGGGGAGTTTGCGGCGCTTAAGAGTCAAGGATGTGATGCATTTCCTCCTCCAAATTTGCTGTTGGGAGTAGCAGCAGCTACCCAGTATTATGCATATCACTCAAATTGCCACTGCTAGAAAAGTGACCAATTTTGCAAGATCGTGAGCCTTCCATTCCTTATGCATTTCTGCAACCTTGAATTTAGGCAATCCTACAACAATGTCTTGGGCCTGCATTGATTTAAGTCGCTGTACATTAACATGACCAATGCGTTTATGCCAGATATCAATATCTGCAACTACACCGGTCCCATGTGCAAACATTGCTGCACTCAATTCAGGCATGTCTGCATCCAATGTAAACATTATGCCCTTCTTATTTCCTTTTGCTATCCTCAACAAAGCATCCATGAGGATTAAATCTGACCTGCAAGCCCTGCTCAACCATTTGACCAACATAAACCAGATTCTTGGTGATATTCGGGACATGAAATACATCGGACAGGTATTTCTTTTTCCCATCCTGCATAGACAAAGGAAATTTTCCAATCTGCACAATAGGATGTGCAGTATCATCACCAATCTCCACAAATCCTGGTTTTTCCATTTTCCTTGCATCCTCTATCCATTCTGCATGACCTGTCATGTGGTTTGATGCACCTGAGTCAACATACCACACATCGTTGCTTTCTTCTACACTTGTCATAGAATTGTTCATGTGCTGCACCATAAACAAATGCTCATTTCTGTCATCACCCTGTCTACTAGAAGATGCATAATTCCCTTGTTGCAATTTCCCATTCATGATGTCATTCTGCTTTTTATAGCAGTCTTTAGCCATATGACCCATTTTACCACAGTAGTAGCATTCAACATTATTGTTTGCATTTTTGCCTCTTTGCCATCCACCACGACCTCTTTGGCTCCCCCTGCCTCTAGAGTTACCACGTCCTCCTCGATAGGACTAGTTTTCTTGAGTTTGCTGCATATTCTGATTTCTACCACGGCCTCCAAATCGGCCTCCTCTACCTTTGCCTCTACCTCTTCCAGCATTTGAGTAGAAGACAGCTTCTTTTGAAGTTCCTCCTGAAGAAGATGCACCACCATTTCTCTGCTCCTCAAAAATTAGAAGAGCAATCAACTCCTCAAATTCAGGAAATCTTTCATGGACGGAAATGGATGTTCGGAACTGTGCATAATCCTTTCCTAGACCATTCAAGGTCACAGAAACTAAATCATCATCTTCCACTAGCGACCCAATGGAAGCAAGTGCATCTGCAATCTTCTTCACCTTCATGTGGTAGTCATTAATGCTCATATTTTCTCTTTGCACATTATGCAACTCTTGCTTGAGCTGCATTTTCCTAGCTTGCGTATTTGTGCTATACATTTTTGACAAAGTATCCCATGCTTCCTTTGGCATACTTGCATCCTGAATATGCACAATCATAGAGTATCCTGATAGAGGATGACAAAGTATCCTGATAGACAGCCAGTACATAACTTTCCTGGCTCTCTCATGCCATGCTTTGAATGCCTACATTTGCTGTTGATTGGGAACATAAGGAAGAACTGGTTCTTCTTCATTTCCTGCAACAAATTCCCAATATCCTTTTCCCATAAGGAAATTCGTCATTCTAAACTTCCATGCTTGGAAGTTGTTCTTATCAAACTTTTCAGTTACAATATGTGAAAGAGAATCAGACGCCATTACAGAATATTGCAAAAAATTCTGTCACTACAGAGAACACAGCTTCAGCCTCACAAGGGCAAATCTGCAAAACTGACAAAAGTGTTATTTGACCACACAGTCACTTCCTAGTGACGATTTTGCATAAACAGGAACCAAGGATGATTCTGTAACTCCCAATGTCTCTGTGCACAGGTATACGATGCAATTTCTACAGTAACTTTTCACCGACCTGTAGAACAGTGGCTGCATAGCATAAAACTGGGCCTTTTCCTAAGTGCGTGCATAAAACTTCCGCCTCCAAAACAGGCCTCGAAATGGCCTCAAATAAAAAAAACAGGGTCGCCAAGGGCTGAAGCCCTATCCCGCAGCATATACTGCCCTCTTGCTTCACCGCGAAAGGCGTCTCTACCTGAGACAATGCACTCTTGCAATTTCCGGCTGTGCTACTGTAGAGATCTGCTCCCAAAACAGAAAATGAAAGCAACACTGCTCCTCTTACCAGAACACCGCGAGCTTGGCTTGCTTTCTTGAGCTCCTTACCACGAACAAGGCTCTGATACCATGTCAAGATTGTGGGAGAAAAGGAAGGAGTCTCACTTGTAGCTTTCTTGCTTGCACAATGGGGGAATACACACATAGGTGGAGGCTGAAAACAATTTTCCTCTTCTTAGTTGTGTAAGCCAAAAGAACTCTAGTACAAGGAAATAGAAGAATCCTATATATGGGTCTCAAACCAAACTCAACTAACTAAGGTGGCATACTAACTGAGCCACGAACTAGAGTAAATAAGGATAACTATCATGTAGCTATTATTCATGGGCGGTGTACCAACCGCATCTGCAACTGACAAGTCGGTGACATAAATGCACAACAGTCACCCTAGCATATCACGAGTGGAGTTCGATATCTCAACAATAAGTACCCTTTTTTTTCTTTTTGCTACACCATTTTGCTCTGGTGTATAGCTGCAAGTTAACTATCTTCTGATCCCATGTTTAGCAAGGTACCTATGCAAGTAATTAGAGACATATTCTCCACCTCCATCTGATCTAAGACATGAAATTTTACAGCTCAACTCATTTTCAACATGCTTCTTGAAGTCCTTGAATGCATCAAACACATCATCCTTATGTTTCAATATGTAAAGCCAAGTATACCTGCTGCTGCTGAAATCATCAATGAAGGATACATAGTAACAAGCACCAGCAAATGAAGCATTATGAGATAGACCCCATACATCTGAATGTACCAACTGCAAGAGTTGTGAGCTATTATGTACATGTCTCATAAATGGAAACAGTGCTTGATTTCCAAACTAACATGCATCACATACATGTCCAAAGTCATGATACTTGAACTTAGGTAGTTGTAGCACAATCTCCTTCTGTTGCATAGATTTCAGCTTTTGTACATTCACATGGCCAATCCACTTAGAATTCATTGCAAAATTTTAGCTGAGCATGACTCATGATAGACTCAACCAATCAAACTCCAGTACACCCTTTTGCAACATGACTATGCTCACTATGTCCTATCGTTAGTACCTTTCCTACCTTTGTCTAGAATATTATCATGCAATCATGATTTTCAATGCAATATCAGCCCTTCAAACCAAGAATTATACTCATTTTTTAATGCTAAAAGATCATCACTCAATGCTTACCCATGCTTGTGCTCTTTGGGTTACTTGCCAGATTACAACTAGGTATTTATTGTCTAATGCTTCACCCATGGTACGATCATGTTTCTTTATAAAAGTATGATGAAAATAAGGGAAAATGAGAAAAAAATTAGAAATTTACTGAACCCAACTCCTCTTAGATACAAAATATTTTATAATTGCTTGTTATCTCAGTATGCCTAGAATGCGGGGTCAAACCATACCCATCAAGTGGTTATGTCTTATTCTTTGATTTTCAATATTTCTATGGACCGAAATAGCAAGCTTCCTAAACCAATGAAAATTTTGAAATTCAATCCTACTTTAAAAAACAAAAATAAAAACATGGATTGATTCCCTTCCAATCCACCCTCCCTAAACTAAGATGCATGAGGTTTCTGTATTAAGCTCTTCATGGCGAGAAAGCCCATCCCACTCAAGCTTGGTGCACATGGTCTATGGTCGACAAGAGAAATTCCCCTAGATCTTGATAATGGAACCAAAATGTATGATCACTTCATCATTGTGCTAGATCTAGATGGAAACACACATATCAATCATGTACCTTCTCTCTCATCCTATAAGCTCTCCTACCACCTACTCCTACTCATTTGGCTAGTCTTAGAGTAAATTTGCAACCTATTAAGCAATAAAAATAAACCAAGTGAATTTTCAAATCTAGAGAATTCACAAACCATTGTAGTCCAAGCATTCATTGGTGAGCTCACAAGCTTTGCACTTCTCACTCCTTTTTTCCTTGGGCACAAGAAGTCAATCTTCTCAACTTGTTCCTCCAAGCTGAAGCACGTTTATGCTTTATCTATCTCACACACACCCTCTGCCAAACCCCTTAAGCTCTCTAGCTTCTCACAAACTCTTTGTCTATCTATCTCTCAAACTAGGAAAACCTAAGAAGGAGAGAAGAAGAGATGGAGAAGTTGTAGACATGATGTAGGAGAACAAGCTCACATTGAGCCCAATTGGAAACCACTCACCATTCTCCATAGCCTAGCTCACAAGCAACAGAGAAAGCTTTAGTGATGGCTAACATAGAGAAAGAGAAAAGAGATAAGCTTTTGACTATTAAGCATACGGAATGTTTAATTAAGGTTTTCTCAACCTTATATGTAAATTTTGAGTTTCAAACCTTGGTCAAGGCCTAATTCTCATTAGTACCCATCCACTGCGCTTATTCCTTTCAAGCTTGCCTTCAAGGTCTAGTGACCCATTGAACTATCTAATTTCTTGAAGATCCCTGATTCACTCTACTCATGTGCTATTAAATGCTCCTTAATTTACAATTTGCACAAGAGTGAGCTAGAAGTGTTATATATATATATATATATATGCTTTGTCATTTTCTACTTCCTACACTTTTCCAATTTTTTAAAAAAAATTACTTTTCTTAATGCTTATCTTTTGATCTACTTCTCTCTTTTCTATGCCTTGTCTTACTTCTTGGCTTTTTTTTTTTGCTTTTTCACTTTGAATTCATAATCGGTTAAGGGTTGGACATTATGCTAGACAAAATAGATGAGTTCAAGAGCATCTTGCTATCAAGATTTGGATGGCCACTAATGGCCAAGAAATAATAGTTAAAAAATGCCCCATGATAAAAAACATTAATAGTCAGGCTAAGTTGTTGGGCCATGACATTGGGTAGTCAAGCTAGCCACCTAGTTGGCTATGATAAGCACACTATATGTTCACTGAAATTTTTCATAGGCTAGCCAATGGGAGATAAGGCCTTGGTAGACCAACCAAATTGGGCATAGGGCCAAGAGATGATGTGGAAAACGTCTTGATAGGCCCTAATCTAAGGCTTGAAAATTTCCAAGGCCAAGGTGGTAAGTCCTAGCAAGCCTACCAACTTAGGGCAATGGGCCAAGAGACTAGGTATTTCATATAAACCTACTGAAGCCTTATGGGTTCTCAAAAATGCCTCCTATGGCTAGCTCTTGAGGCATGGGGATGATGAGCACTATGTCTTAAAGGAGGGGCTCATGATGCTATATCACCTCAATGTGTTCTTGCCTTGAGATAAACAATAATGCAGCTCAAATTCAATAGGGCTTTAAGCAATGGAGATAGGGAAGTATGGAACTCCAATCACATAGCAAGAACATGGAGTGTAGATGTAATGCAAGCTTCTCACATGACCTATCAATTTCCAACCAACAAGCTAAAGCTAATGAAAATCCTAGAGTTTTAGGAAAGAGACTTGAAGGACCCTAGCTCAAACTTGGAAACTCTCAAAGAGCTCTTAGATGCTCTAACGTGGATGACCTAAACCTTCCTAATAATGAGGCCCTTCTAGAGTAGAGTGAGTCTTAAGAAGATAATACATTATCTAGTGCGATGATAAATCTTCTTGAGGAAGTGGACACTGGAAGTGAATACACTAATTGTGAATCTAAGGGAGAAGGCTCTTGCCTATGAGCTTGAAACAAATTGGCTACAATATTGACATGCATATGTTAGAAAAAATCATTATTGACTCAAAACCTAATGAAAAACCTACATTACTCATCGATTGTGTAGATAAGATGGATTGTGGCTAAACTTGGCTTGACTACCTCAAAATATTGGACTACAAATAAGTAGGACTCAAGTAAGTAGAACTAGTTATACTATTTGAGCTTGGAATTGGATCCGAGTTGTGACTGGTGGGTGAAACACCCTCATCTAGCAAAGGATGTAGCTACAAATCCAAATTAAAAATCAATTCTAACAGTAATTCAAAAATTCCATTTCTACCTAGGACTCGATGCACTAAATGGGACCTTCCAATCCACCTACAGTGCAAAAAGTCAAAGGAGAAAAATGAAAAAGACAACCAGGGATTCAAAAATTGAGAGGCAAAAAACCCCCAAGGTTCCCTAAAAATTTCACTAAATTCAAGAAAAGAGATCAAATCATGTTGTTGCTAGGAGCCAAGTATCAAAGATGTGCCAATGAGTCAATAGTAGAAGGACCTCAATACCAAGGTGCAGGACATCAATTTAGTCTGTGAGGGGAAAAAGCCTCAACCTGTGTACATATTTGATGACATGAATGAGGACAAGGAGACTAATCTAATGGCCCTCTTTGTTGAGATGACAAGCTCAACACATGTGGACATTGATGATGGACCGCCTGGTTAGATGGGTCCACACGTCTACACTTAGCACATCGGTGGTCATTATGACTCTCACATGGCCACTGACTCACTACTTATTATATTCAGGTTGTTACACCTATTTATAGCTGGCATAGTTATAGCGCCAGTCGACTAGTGTAGTCGGTTATGCATTGTTTGACTTAGTAGGCCACTTTCCTTTTATCTTGTATCTTATCTATACTTTGTGTATATTGTGAAGGGTGTGGAAGAAGAAGAAGAAACCAGCAAGAAAACGTTTTGGCCTCCATCTCTCTTCTTGTCTCTTGAGTGAGCTTCTCCTTGTGCATTCTGTGTGTGATTGGCGCAGCATCTTGAGCAATCCCCTCCACCACGCGATTCTTGACATGGTATCAGAGCCGCACCACTGAGAGAGGCTGATTTCGAAGGTTGAAGCAAAGGGGAAGAAGCAAGGTTCGAGCAAGCAAGCCACGGGTAAGAAGCTCTCCCATCCTTCCACTCTTTCTCTTGGATAGTGCCTGTGGAGGCACCGTAAGCAGGGCAGAGCAAAAATCTCAGATTGCAGTGAGATTTGGTGTGCGCGAAGAGCACTGTATGTTCTGCAGATGAGCCCTTTAGGCATTCCTGCAGTTATTTTGGGCATTTGAGGCCGTTTCAGGGCCCGTTTTAGAGCCGCAAGTTGCAGACAACAGTTTCAGGGTACGCTGTGACTTCAACTGTATCGACCGACAGTGGGTGCGCAGGTTACAGATTTCAGATCTGTAAGATTAAAGGTGTTTACCAGTGAGTAAACATGAGGTTTATCTGCAAACAGGTTGCAGATTGCATGTATTGTTGAGCAGACAGTGAAAAAGGCTGTCTAGTGTATTGCTATGCACTACAGGTCGAGGATTGCAGAAGATTTGCTTGCTGTTTGGTATTATTCTTGTGATAATGGCAGAGAATAGTGGAAGCCCCATCATTGAGAAGCTTGACAAGAACAACTACCCTTCATGGAAGTTCCGTGTTACGAACTTTCTTATTGGAAAAGGCCTCTACGAGTTCGTTTCAGGTGAAGAAAAGGAGCCGGAGGTGAGTGATCCTCCAACTGCAGAAGAGATAAAGGCACGAAAGGAATTGAATGCAAAAGACAAGAAGGTTATGTATTGGTTGTCTACAGTAATTGACAATAATATATTGGGACACATTAGAAATGCAGAGAATGCATATGCAGGTTGGACCATACTTGAAAGTATGTTTTCTGTAAATACAAAGGCACGAAAGATTCAACTCAAGCAAGAGTTGAATACATTGAAGAAAGGGAAGATGTCTATCAATGAGTATGCATTGAAGGTAAGGAGCATTGCAGATGCATTGGCAGCGATTGATGCAATGCCTGATGATGATGATTTGGTATTGTCTACCTTGGGTGGACTTAACAATGAAAAGGCTTGGAAGTCTTTTGTAACTTCCGTATATGTCAGAAAGCCATTTCCAGATTTTGATGAGTTGGTCTCTCTAATGATCACTAAAGAAATCAACATGCAGAGTGAGACATCTGAAAGAAGTGGTGAACAGGTCCAGGCTTTCTACTCCAGTTCAGAAAGGGGACGTGGTAGGTTCTCTTCAAGAGGCCGTGGTACAGGACGTGGTAGTGACAACCAGCAAAACAGATTGAATCACCAATTTGGCGATATGCAGGTTTCAGGAGGTCGTGGTAACTTTAGAGGCAGGGGGAGCTTTAGAGGAAGAGGTGGATGGCAGAACAGAGGTTCTAACAACTCTGGTATTGTGTGCCACTACTGTGGCAAAACAAGTCATATTGCAGCCCAATGTTATGCCAAGAAAGATGATATTCGGAGTGGTAAGTTGCAGCAAGGAAACTATGCATCGTCTTCACGACAGAATGAAGACAAAAATGAACGTTTGTTTGTTATGCAGCATATGCTGAATGCTGTTACAGGAAAGGGAACACATGAAGATGTTTGGTATGTCGATTCAGGTGCATCCAATCATATGACCAGCCATGCAGAATGGTTTGGAGAGATGCAGGATTTGCAGAATGCAGGTTATGTGCAGACGAGTGATGACTCATGCCACCCAATTTCACACATTGGAAAAGTTCCCTTGTCCTTGCATGATGGTAAGACAAAGAGTCTTTCAGATGTATTACATGTGCCATCTATTACAAAGAATTTGGTGTCAGTCGATCAAATGGTAGAGCAAGGGCTACAAGTCAGATTTAATGCAAAGGGCTGCTTTGTAGAAGACTTCAATGACAAGTGCAGGTTGGTAGCAAAGGGAAGTAGAGTTGGACGTATGTTCACTCTAGATGCCGGAATTCCGACTATGAATGCTGCTATGTATGCCAAAGGAAAAGGTGTTGTTGCAGACATTGAAATTTGGCACAAACGCATTGGCCATGCAAATGTACAAAGGCTGAAACTAATGCAGTCCAAAGGGTTGGTTACAGGTTTGCCTACATTTAGAGTTGCAGAATTTCAGAAGGTATGTGAAGCATGTCAGTTTGGTAAGCAGGCAAGGCAACCTTTTTCACATGATAGAGATTTAAGCAGAAATATTCTTGATGTTGTACGTACAGACATTTGGGGGCCTACATGAAATGTATCTCTTGGAGGTAGTTCATACTTTGTCACATTCATTGATGATTGTTCTAGAAAGCTGTGGGTATATTTTATGAAGTAAAAGAGTGAAGTGTTTGAGCACTTTAGAACTTTCAAGGCTGCAGTTGAAAGAGAAACAGGCTTGAAAGTAAAGTGCCTGAGATCAGATGGAGGGGGAGAGTACCTCTCAAATGAGTTCAGTGATTTTCTGAAGTCTCATGGGATAAAGAGACGGTTCACATGCACCTAGGTATACCCCACAGCAAAATGGGGTTGCAAAAAGGAAAAACAGGCATATTGCAGAAGTTGCACGCGCCTTGATGGCTGAAAAGAATATGCCTAAGCATTTTTGGTCTGAGGCTGTTCATACTGCTGTTTATATTATGAACAGAACTCCCACAGCTGCAGTTCATGGTATGACCCCCGAAGAATGTTTTACAGGTAAGAAGCCTGATGTTTCACACTTGAAAGTATTTGGCTGCATTGCGTATGTTCATGTGCCAGATGAGTTGCGGAAGAAACTGGATCCAAAGGCTGAAAAGTGTGTCTTTATTGGATACTCTTTAGAGCAGAAAGGGTATCACTGTTACAACCCTGTCACATGTAAGTTCAGAGTGAGCAGGGATGTCATCTTTGATGAAATGAGCAGCTGGTATGCATCTAGTGGTGATGCATTGGATGTTGATGATGATCATGACACTCATGTGCAGGCTGAAAAGCAAGAATCACGGACTCTTAGTGGACCAAAGACATCATCTAGTAGTCCTTGGTCTGGGAGACTAAGGAGTACCTCTACATCTTCAAGTGCATCTAGTAGCACTACAGGTAAAGACAAAGGAAAGAATAAAGTGTCAGAAGGCATTGATGCAGTTCTTGATGGAGAATCCAGTGGCTCGGAGAGCTTGGATGATGAGCTTGGCATTCCTTCAGTGAGGACTCCAGGTGTGCAGAGAGCACGTGTTAATGCAAAGACTCCATTGAGTGATCCAGTGGTACGCAGGTCTAGCAGGGTGAGATACCCTGTTAAAAGATTTGGTTTTGAGGGTTATGCAGCTCACCATTATGCTTATATGGTGAAACTAGTTGAGGATGTTGAGCCTACATGTTTTGAGGAGGCTATTGGTCATGCTCATTGGGATGCAACAATGGATGAGGAGATGTCTGCATTAGAGGCTAAAAAGACTTGGGATCTAGTATCATTGCCGAAGGGAAAGAAAGCTATTGGATGTAAGTGGGTTTATAAGATTAAGCACAATGCAGATGGTTCTATTAGCAGGTACAAAGCTAGGCTGGTTGCAAAAGGCTATGCCCAGACATATGGCATAGGTTATGATGAAACCTTGAGTCCAGTTGCTAGGATGGCAACTGTCAGATGTGTGATTGCTTTGGCAGCAGCCAAAGGTTGGAGGTTGTAGCAAATGGATGTAAAGAATGCCTTCTTGCATGGTGATTTGCAGGAAGAAGTGTATATGGATCAGCCAGCAGGTTATGAAGATTTAGAGCATCCCACATATGTGTGCAGATTGAAGAAGGCACTCTATGGGCTCAAGCAAGCACCTAGAGCATGGTCTGACAAGATTAGAGAGTATCTTGTCAATATTGGTTTTTATGTTTCTGATGCTGATCACTCACTTTATGTGAGAAAAGGAGATGCAAGTTTGGTCATCATAGTCATCTATGTGGATGACTTGATTATTACAGGTGATAGTGATAGTGGGATTGCTGAAGTCAAGGGTTGTTTGAAGATGAAGTTTGAGATGAAGAATCTAGGTGAGCTAAGGTACTTTTTTGGCATTGAGGTGGTCAGATGTGATGATGGTATATGGCTGTCCCAAAGACAATATGGCTTGGATATGTTGTCCAAGTATGGTATGATAGCATGCAAACCACTTTCAGTCCCGTTGGAGCAGAACGTAAAGCTGAGTGCTGATGTTGGGGATGAGATAGAAGACCCTACTATGTTCAGGAGGATAGTGGGGAGTTTGATCTACATGACTATTACAAGGCCAGACTTGAGCTACGCTGTTGGTCTTGTGAGTCAATTTATGCAAGTACCTAGAAAACCACACTTGGATGCAGTGAGACACATATTGAGATATGTCAAGTCCACATTACATTATGGACTTTTCTATGAGGCAGGTACAGACATACATGTGTTTGGATACACAGATGCAGATTGGGCTGGTAGTATGTCGGATAGAAGATCTACCAGCGGATACATGTTCTCTCTTGGTAGTGCAGCAGTTGCTTGGAGCAGCAAAAAGCAATCTACAGTTGCTTTGTCGAGTACAGAGGCTGAGTATAGAGGTGCTGCTGTTGTAGCATGTGAGGTAGTATGGCTGCAAAAGTTATTGGCTGATTTGGATGTGCAGGTGGAAGGTCCAGTTGTCATTTATTGTGACAACATGAGCAGTATACAGTTGGCTAGGAACCCTGTGTTCCATGCCAGGACAAAACATATTGAGATACACTACCACTTTGTGAGAGAGAAGGTACTAGCAGGTGAGATTGACTTGGTGTATGTCAGCACACAGGATCAGATAGCTGACATCTTCACGAAGGCATTGGGTACAGAGAAGCTTCAAAAGTTTCGAAGCTTACTTGGAGTTGCAGAGATGCAGTTGAGCTTGAGGGGGAGTGTTGAGATGACAAGCTCAACACATGTGGACATTGATGATGGACTGCCTGGTTAGATGGGTCCACACGTCTACACTTAGCACATCGGTAGTCATTATGACTCTCACATCGCCACTGACTCACTACTTATTATATTCAGGTTGTTACACCTATTTATAGCTGGCATAGTTATAGCGCCAGTCGACTAGTGTAGTCGGTTATGCATTGTTTGACTTAGTAGGCCACTTTCCTTTTATCTTGTATCTTATCTATACTTTGTGTATATTGTGAAGGGTGTGGAAGAAGAAGAAGAAACCAGCAAGAAAACGTTTTGGCCTCCATCTCTCTTCTTGTCTCTTGAGTGAGCTTCTCCTTGTGCATTCTGTGTGTGATTGGCGCAGCATCTTGAGCAATCCCCTCCACCACGCGATTCTTGACACTCTTGAAAGAGTTCAAGTATATATTCACCTATTCTATGGAAGAAATTAATAATATTGATCCTAGCATCATCATCCATAACATGCCCATGGTGCCAAATGTGGTACCAATGATACAATGACTATACATGGCAAATTTGAAACATGAATATGTTATCAAAGATGAGATAGATAAGCTCCTAAATACTGGATTCATCTATGATATTGACCATATGGAATAGGTCTCATTGATAATCATTTTATTGAAGAAAAATGAAAAGATCAAAGTGGGCGTAAACTACAAAAATCTCAATACAACAACAAAAAGAGATACAACTATCCATTACCATATATAGAGTATATGCTAGAAAGGCTCGCACAAAAGGAGGCTTGTACATCTTCCTCAATGGATTCTAAGGCTAAAATAAAATTCACATTCACCAAATCAACAACTACAAAGCATTTGTCACCATTAAGTAGAAAGTGTTTGCATATATAGTTATACCTTTTGGTTTGATCAATGCTCATGCCATCTTCTAGTGTGACTAATGTGCAGAATCTTTAAGGACATAGAGAGCACAACCCAAATTACCTAGTAAGCTTCACTAGTCACTAACTCATGGAAACTAGAATAAATAACTCCCCCATACTAAAAAAGAGAGTTTCACAATTACATTTTTTGCTAGAAATTTCCGCCACTATTTACTAGCGATATCATTTACCTTTTTTGTGGATCATCAAGCTTAGCTATATCTATCTAAAAAATCACGTGGGATGGAGTGCATAGTATTATGGTTATTGCTTCTAATTAATTCTGATTTTTTAATATTTTCAAGGAAAAGAAAACAACACTAACATGGTTGATTATATTATGATCATATATCCTAGATAGCTATAGAGAACCGATAGAAAATAATATCATAAATGATCTCCTAAGGCACACTTATTTAAGATCTCTTGAGAGGAGGATCTATATAAGGCTATTGCATATTGGCTAAGCATATCGTAGAGGTACTAGAAAAGGGAATATATAAACATTTATTGGGCTACACACACTCAGCAATGGAAACCTTGGGCACACTCCTATTTATTTAGGAGTTTCAATGCATGATATCGTTGGACTAGCTCTCACCTCTTCATTCACACATGGATTGAGATCCATTGTATTGAGCATTCCAAAACATACATCCAACCATGAAGATCACACATGCAAGATCCAAAATTCAAGCAAGTGCTCCTTCATTCCTCAATCCTCCATGGCCTTTATCATGCAATGAGAAAGCATGGCCAAGGCATGAGAGAGTACTTGAGAGGAGGAAATATGCTTTACTCCCTTGATCCCTCATCTCACACTCAGAATCTCTTTTCCTCAATCTAACACTCCCCCTCACTCTCTCTCTCACAAGGACAAAAGCAAGAGAGAAAGTATTCAACATGAATATCTTTATCCATTATCATCCATTTTATATTTTTTTTGTAAGGTTAGGTTTTTCCCATCCCTCTTTGGCATCCAACCCATCTTTTGGGTCAAAAGACCGGTTATCTCTCACTACATGCTTTTCTTATGGTGAGAATAGAATAGTACCTTTATGGTTTTACCATGGGAGCCTATTCCAACATTATAATTTACACGAGATCATTCCTAGATTATGGATTTACAAGAAAAATCAATATAGTTGATATAACCACTTTTGTGCAATCATCAGGCGCATATTTTGTTGTGAATAATAATTAAAAAATTAGGCTCCTTCTTTGTGCTTTGCTTGCACATTACATGTTGCTTACTTCTTGAGGTTAACATTATCCCCCTCCTAGACAAGTGCCAGTCCCATGGCACTCACCATCATAGGTAGCATGCTCCTGCTTGGATAGAAGGCATGGATGCTAGGGATAGTTGTGTGTTGCCTTAGAGGAGTCCTTGTGAAGTCATTGATGAAGAATGCTTGTAGCACTTGGTCATCTGTGATTGCAATAGTGAAAATAGTTGATATGACTACTGAAGTTGTTGGTATTCTTGGGATTCTCTTGGTGAATTTTGATGGTAATCACTCTCCTTGTAAGCTTTGATGGCAAGATGAAGGATGAAAGCATTGGGCTAAAGGTCGACAAAGAGTTGATGGTGCATTCATCTTTGGAATCTTTAGTACCTATAATTTAAAACCTCTCATGTAGCCCCTCTCTAGAGGACAGTGCTAGTGTTCCTGTCATGCACAACATATTTTGTTGGTTTGGAAAATGTGTCAAACTCTAAGCAAGCCTAGAGTGTTGTCACACACTTGAGGACCCAAATCATGTATAGGTTGTGATGTTGCAAACATTATGTGAGTGCACATGCATACTTAGATATTACTTAGTTAAAAGACTATCATTCTCATTTCTCATAGCGATGTAGTGAATGAAGTATAGGATGCCATTAGGTGAGAAAAGTTTTTGGCGGTGAGCACTTGTTGTTGATGAAGACATGCACTCGAATTTCATGGTCAACCATTGTACTTCATGTTGAAGTAGTAGAGAGTTTTAAATAGCAAGTGGAGTGAGATTTTCTTGAAAAAATTAGCTATTGTCAGATTTCTTCTTTGTGCTTGTAGAGTATATTAAGAGTTCTTCATATCCTTGTCTTCAGCCTTCTTCTATTCTCAAGTGCTTATGTTGTTGACAAGCTGTTGCTCCATTATTGTTGTCTTAAGCATCACCTTTGTCACCTATTCGTTTGTCACCTTTGTCACCTTTATCCATTCCTCTACTCTTTTTTCTCCTCCTTTCCTATTACCATAGCCTTAACACATGCCTCTATTCTTACAACTTGCATGGGAGAGAGCCTGACACTTTTTTATAAAACAAATTACAATGCGCATGGCACTCTTTTTGCAAAAATATTAAGGTGTGCTTATTCTTGTGTGCCTCTCTCTTACATTTAGAATTTTTTCTTGTGCTTTATGTCTTCTAATTTTCCTTATTGTGTCTTTTTCCTACCTCTTCCTTTTGTCTTGGGATTGTCTTTTGCTTCTAATTTTTTGAATTTTTTGTCTTGGTCTTCTGAGGTTTAAAATTACACCCTCCTAGAGCTGAGTGCCAGTCCTATGGCACTTAATGGTACATGGTAAAGATGTTGAGGGTTGGTGTAGAATGGTTCTTGGAGCCTTTGGGAAGGGTGGTCATGTTGGAGACACTTTGTGAAACAAGTTTTAAGGTTCCTAATATTGAAGATAGATTGATGATTGAAGAAGGCCTTTGTAGTTGTTGGCTTGCCATGCCATTGCACTATGTACCTAAAAAGAAAGATTTTCCTTCCTAAGGGGATGTGTGTATCTGATCATTTAGTGCACTACGCAAGTGATGGTGGAAATGCGAGATGGGTCACGATAGTCAAGGCTACAGTGTTGTCCCACACTTGATGAGTTAGTTCATGTAAAGGGAGGTGTTGTGTGTGAGTTAGGGAAATATGTCTATCAAAATGTTCTGCCCTTGATGTGCTAGTTCATGAAGTGGGGGAGAGGTTAGGGTGGTCCCTAGGTGCAATGGTTGTGACAATCATAGAGTAGAAATGGAGAGATTTAATTTTTCTTTTCTTTTATTTTCTACTTTTCTTCTATTCTATTCTTTTCTCTTTTTCTTCTTGCTTACAAGGGAGCACGTTAAGTGACATCCTGTTCATGGGAAAGGACTAAGTTGTGGGGAGGCTTGAGAGATTTTCTTAGAAAAGCTCAGCTTCACATATAGCCCTTCAAGTTGATTCTTACATTGAGGGGTGTGGTGGAGAAAAGTGGGTGATTGCACCTAGTAAACCTATTATCACTCATATCTTCTAATAATCTCATACATAACACTAGCAAGAGGATGTGTCTCATCATGAGGCTAGATCATTGCATAGCTATCTATCCTTGCATTAATATCAAAGAAGAGAGGCGGTAAACCACTCTTCCTCTATAATAGTAGGCTTTTGTTTTAGTAAGATTCTCAAGAGATGGAGATAATTAAAAGTGGTGATGAAGGTTGGATTTGGGCAAGAAGTGACTTCCTTGAGGAAGCATGCTATGGATGGGTGAAGCTCCCTCTCTATAATGATCATGTACTCCTTCATAGATGCAAAATTTACATTATAGATCTTAGGGAAATCCGTGCCTACCTTGCACCTCTTGGTTGAAATCAACTCCAATTATCCATGGATAGGGCATGTAGGTAGAATTATTTCTCTCATATGGTAGTGTGTTAATAGAATGCCATCCAAGCATCTAAGTTAGAGTCCCAAATGTTTCTTTGCCACTTTGGTTGTGCTTTGTAACCCTCCACTTTCTTGGGCACCTCTATCACCTTGTCCTCCCAATTGTCTACAAGCTCTTGTTGCCACCTTGTGGGGTGTCTAATTCTCTTCTTTGACCATCATTTTCCTAGCCTTGCCAAGAGCTTTATCACTTTTTCACTATCGTTGGAGATAACACTCTACCCAGTGTTCAAGGAAAGTTGAAGGTGAATTTAAAGGGCCAATTACGGTTCTCCCACTACTCCCATACTGTAAATTCTTGGTTCTAGTTCACAAGATATCACTCCTCTCCTTGAGGAATGGACACATTAGGAACTTGTTGTGGCTTGGCTTGGAGTTTTCTTTGTGCTAGCTCTACCTATTCTCTCAACTTGTGCCTCATTTTCACGTATGGTTTCCTTGCCTTGCTCTTTTATTTGTGCTTGTGTTTGCAGTGGGGGGCTTGGTTCATGTGGCTACTCTTTCTCATCATGGTCTTGCTTAAAGTCTGGCCCCTCTTCATGTATTGTCTCTCTTGGTTCCTCAAGGGGAGACTGTGCTTGCTACTCTTGTTCCCTAAACCCTGGCAATTCAAGATTTTGAATGGATAATCTAGCCATGATCAAATAAGCTCTTTGTTCCTCCACATCTAAGATGGTGCTAGGTTTGGGTGCCTTAGCATGGAGTCCATGTTTAAGTGCTTTACTTACGTGCTCTAATTTCCTTTTGAGTTCATCAATCATGTTTTCCCCTCTTGTTTGGGTGACATTCAATACCGTATTCAAGAAGGATTTTTACTACCCAAGCATCTCTGTCTTCATAGGTTTGGCTTTTCTTTTTGCATAATGTATTCGCTCTCTAAATGTGCCAATAAATAAGTTAAATCTTTAATCTTGTCATCATTTTTAGTTTCCCATTCTTCTACCTTCCCTTTCATTTTCTCTAACCATTGGTTCTCATATTGTGTGAGGGTAGTGATTACTTGCTCTTGCTCTCGCCATAATGTACTTATTTGTTCCTTGTCTCAATTTTGATGCTCTACCTATTCCCTTAGGATGGATTGCTCATGGAGTGTTTTGTGAAGTTGATTATGTGGCTCGGCCATCTTCTTCATGGTCTCTTCATATTTTTGCATTTTTATAGCATGCGACTCTTGTTTCAACTCCTCTCTTTGCCTCTTCAACTCCTTGTTTTCTAAGTTCATACGTTTATTTTCCTTGGAGTCCAAGGCAACACACAAATTCTCTAAGGCCATATGACTTTCCCTTTCTTCTTCATATAGGTCTTTTATATTTTCTTCACCCTATCTTGCCTTCAGGGCCTCTTTTAGAGCTATCATCTCCCTAGTATATATCGTTGTTTGCCTCTTTTTTTCAATCAGAAGGCTACAAAGGCATCCTTTTCTACTTCTTGCTTGACTAGTGCAACTTTTATTTCCTCATTCATCCTCTCACAGTGGCTTTGGAGCCCTTTTACCAGCTCATCATATTCTTTTGTATTGCACATTACTGAGGGCACTGAAGTAGTAGATGCTTCAAGGTAGGATACCTTTGGTCCTTAGTGCAATTCCATATTAGCTTCTATTGTTGACTTTTTGGTTTATGCGAGGAGTGGAGCTCCTTCACTTACTGCAGGTGCAAGTTCTTGCACTTTGCTTATGAGATACAACACCCAAGCCATCATGTTACTCTCATTGACTACCCCTTCTATGGTTCCTTGTGTTGAAGTGGTCATGGTGACCATGACCAGTGGAGGTGGGTACAAGGGAGCCTTTCCCTTGCCAACTACCACAAGCTTTTGTTCCACCTCTTTTGTTGGCAGAGGCCATGGTTCTTTTCGAGGTCCAGGAGACATTCGAAATACCTATGGACATCAATAGTAGAATGCATGGAATAGCTTGAATATGTAGGGCTAGAGAGAATATGGTAGCTTTAGAGGCAGGGGGGATCACCTAGAAGCAAAGATGGTGGATCCTGGCAGTCAAACAAGCAATCTAACAGGGACAAAGACTGTCATTATTGTGGCATATATGGAAATATTGCCAAATATTGTCATGAGAAGCGAGCATACATGAAAGCAAAAGGAAAAAAATATGGAAATTATGCATCTTCGAATGGTGCTCAGGATGATCAGGGAGATAGGTTGTTTGCTATGCAACATGTATCAAAGAATGTGCCTAAGCAAGGCAGAGATGAGAAATGGTACATAGATTCAAGGGCCTCTCATCATGACACCCCACAGAGAATGGTTTGATGAGTTGGTTGTAGGTTCTCATGGATATGTCTACACTGGGGATGATACCTAGCATGATATGAATTCAGCATACAGGTGTGGTCCCATTGCTTATGCTTGACGGAAAGAAAAAAATTCTACATGATGTGCTTCATGTACCATTGATCACTAAAAATCTTTTGTTGGTTGGACAGATGGCAAAGAAGAATCTACAAGTCAGATTCATTAAGGATGGATGCTTTATTGAGGAATATGGTAATGGCTGCAAATTGATTGCTAGAGGAAAAAGGGATGGCAGAATGTTTACGTTGGATGTATCTATTCCAGAATTGAAGGCTACTTTGTTTGCCCATGATGATGGAGTTGTACGGGATGTTGAAACTTGGCATAAATGTATTGACCATGAAAATGTTCAAAAGTTGAAATCTATGCAACAAAAAGAGGTTGTACTTGGGTTACCTAAGTTCAAATACAATGGTCTTGGACTTGTCAGTTTGGGAAACAAGCAAGGTTTCCTTTTATGAGACATGTTAGGAATAGTTCTCGTCCATTGCAGTTGTACACTCGGATATATGGGGTCCATCTCATAATGCTTCTTTTGGTGGTGCTCGATATTATGTCTCTTTCATTGATGATTTCAACAGATACACATGACTGTACATTATGAAACACAAAGATGAGGTGTTTGATGATCTAAAGACTTCAAAAAGCATGCTGAAAATGAACTAGGATGTTATATCTCATGTTTAAGATCAGATGGAGGCGTATGTATCTGGAGAGTTTGACCAGTACATCTTAAGGTGTTTGGATGCATTGCTTACATGTATGTTCTTGATGAAAAGAGGAAGAAATTGGATCCAAAAGCTGTTACGAGTGGTTTTTTGGGTTATGCACAAGATAGGAAGGCTTGCAAATGTTATGTAACGTCCACTCATGAGACCTTAATCAACATATATGTTTTTGATATGTTGGCTGATGGTATGTAATCCTACTACAGTGGTTTCTGATGGATTAGCTAGCACTACTAATGCTAAAAATTCTTCTTCATTGAGAGTACTTCTATAAGTGGTCCTATAGGTAATGCTTCATCTACAATTAGTCCTTGGACATGATGAATCTATAATCGTACTCCTACATCCATTGACACGGATATGTTAGTGAGGGGGAGATTGGATAAAGGAAAGGAAAATATGTCTAATGATGTGATTGGTCCGCTTACAGTAGGATATGAGTCACCTAGCAGTGACACTTTGGACAGTGAGTTGGGAATACCTTCAATTATGATGCTTGATGTGAGGCATAGCATGTATGTGCTACCTCATGAGAGGCAAGCTCAGAATGAACTGCAGCTAAGAAGATTTGAAAGAGTCAAAAAATGAGTTGACACATTGACATATAGTGGATATTCAGCCCATCATTATACTTACATGACTAGAGTAACAGGTTTCAAAGAACCTACAAAGTTTGACGATGCAGTTGTTGCATATGAGAATTGGTATGCTGCCATGGATGAAGAATATGTAGCACTGGCTAAAAATGAAACATGGGATTTGGTGAAGTTGCCTGAAGGCAGCTTGAAGGTAAAGTACACATTGGCTGCAAATGGGTCTACAAAGTAAAATGCAAGTCAGATGGTTCACTAGAACATTATAAAGCTAGGCTAGTTGCAAAGGGATATGCATAGCAGTATGGCTTCGATTATGAAGAGACTTTTAGTCCAGTTTCCAACATGGCAATAGTGAGAACAATCATTGCATTGGCACTAAGGGCTAGAAATTATGGCAGATGGATGTTAAAAATGTTTTTTTGAATGGAGAGTTACTTGAAAAAGTGTATATGGAGCAACTTGAAGGCCAAGTTCATCCTGATTTTCCAACATATGTCTATAATCTTTAAAAAACTTTATATGGGTTGAAATAGGCACTAAGAGCATGGAATGCTTAGATAAGCAATTATTTACAATAGCATGGATTTCACAAATAGCTCATGCAGATCACAATCTATTCACAAAGAAGATAGATCATGGTTAAGTTTTTTTGGTGGTTTATGTAGATGATCTTATCATCACTAGAGATGATGATCAAGGGATTGCTGAAATTAAATCATTGCTATAGGCTGAATTTAAAATTAAAGATCTTGGAGAGTTGAAGTATTTTCTTGGGATTGAATTTATACATACACCACAGGGTATATGACTGTTGCAAAAATAGTATGCTCATGATATGTTGCAGAAGTATGGCATGACAAAGTGTAAAGGTATGGAGACACCCTTGGATCAAAATGTCAAGCTGCCAAAATTGATGTTGGGACTGAAATAGAGATTGTGACTATGTATAGTTAGGTAGCTTGATCTACCTTACTATCACTCATCCCAACTTGAGTTATGCAGTGGGGCTGATCATTCAATTCATGTAGAAGCCTCGTAAGCAACATCTAGATGTAGTCAGGAGGATTATGCAGTATGTGAAGAGTACTGCAGATTATGGGCTATTTTATGAGTATGGAAAATCCCTTGACTTAATAGGTTACACTAATGCTGATTGGGATGGTTCTGCCTATCACAGGAGGTCAACCATGTTAGAATATCAAGCTCCCATTACTCTTCAGCCAGTCTATCTTTTATATGTGTGACCAACTTTAGTTGCATACAACTATGCACATTTGTGACATTCAATAACTCGGTGTAGTCAGTGACTTAACCACAGTTAGTCTCGGTTAGTCATACCTATGTGTGTAAGGCTCTTTTAGTTAATATGATGGAAGAATAATGGAAAAAGAACAACAATGAGCTGAGGCTCATCTTTTGCGCCTCCACTCTGTCTCTCTCCCTCTCTTCCAACATGGTATCAAAGCTGAACGCCTGAAGCTTGAAGGCTTGGCACTGGCCATTTGATATCAAGACATCAGATCTGAAGAAAACATCATCAAAGAAGACTGTGCATACATCCCATTTTTTTACAGAAGCTATATTTTGCTAGAGAAATGGTTTTTGGAGAAACGGCCCATGATTCCTAAGTGTTTCGAGATATTCAGCACAGACCTGTGTAGATTGGCTGTTTACTGCAATAAATAATAGGTGATTCCAAGGCACTGGTGGCTTTCATCCTAACAATGTATATGCCCTTATTATCATGCATTTGAGCATGATATTGGAGTGTTGCCCTTTATGGAAGTTCCGTATGAATAATTTTTTGGTTGGCAGAGGTTATTGGGACTTATGTATAGGTGATGAGACTGAACCTAAAATACATGAAAGGAATCCCAACAAATGATCAAAAAAGGGCTCATAAGCTATGGATTGAGAGATCATGCAAGTTGTTACATTGGTTTTCCTTATGTATATCAGATGCTATGGTTATACATATTACTAGATGCAGTTCCTCAAAGGATGCATGGGACATACTCATGAAGAATTATGGGAATGTAACACATGCAAGAAGGATTCAACTAAAGCAACTATTCAATAACATGTCTAGGAATAGCAAAAGCATTCAGGCCCATACTACACAGATCAAGAACATAGCGGATCAGCTTGCCACCATTGGATCTTCATTATCTGATATGATTGTAGTGACATTGAATGGACTTGGCAAAGAGTATAAAGCATTTTATACGTCTATTTCTGTGAGAGTTGAATTGTAATATATCAAATATTGAAAATTCACCTCCTATTAAGGTTAAAGGGGAAATTTTTTTTCTCTTATCCTCCCATCGACGACGGTCGAGCTAGAAGGGGAGAAGGGAATAGAAGGGATAGCAAGCTCCTTGCTGGAGCTTGCTCGGTCTCATGGCCATGCGCACTGACACGAAGGAGAGGGAGGATCCCTCTCCCCTCCTATTTAAACCAAGCATAGTGAGGTGAGTGGGGTAGCCATTCTGAAATACTGCGGGCTAGAGAGGGAAGGCAGACGACGCTGCCACCAAACATGAGGGAAGAGAGGGTTCTCTGAGTGCCGTCGAGGACTAAAAGAAGGAGGGAGGAGCCGCCACCTTCGTTCACCGTGGACAGACGGTCCTCTCATACCCACCCACCCCCCCACGTAATCTTCTGGAAGTTCAGAAGCTTCCAAGGGCGGGGGCCTCCTTAACCTCCCTTCTTGTGCCTCATCAAATTCCCTTCCCCCGAGTTTAATATCCTCTTAAGCCCCCTTTCTTTTGGGCTTATCACCCCCCCAGTTTTAACCCCTATAATGCCCCTTTCTCTTGGGCCTTGGAACCCACCCCCTCCCTCAAGTTTTAAAATCCCTTAAGCCCTCTTTTTCCTTTTTTTCAAAACCACCTCACCCCCCCCCCCCCCCCCCCCGCGTTTAACCCTTAAGCCCCCTTTTCCTTGACTTTGGAGTCACATACCCCCCCGTGTTTAAAGCATTATATGCCCTTCCCATAGTTGGAACCCAACTCCTGTGTTTTTAATTTTCCTCTAGCCCCTTCCTCATTGGCCTCGGAATCATCCCCCCCTCCCCCCCCCACCCCCGGCGTGTGTAAACCCTCATAAGTGTTGAGTGTTGAAATGACTTGTTTTTTGGCTGATTTTTGTTGTTTTTGAGAGCTGAATGGTTGATTTTATGGGATGATTGGTTGATTTGGAAGTGGTTTGAGAGTGTTTTGGATGATATTGATTGTGTTTTGGAAGTTCATGATGTTTGTTGATGGTTCTGTGATATTCTGATAGGTTCTGAATGGTTATGTATACCTTCTGTTTTGTTTTGTTTTGGTCTGTTTTGTTCTGATTGTCTTTTGTAAGGAGGGATGGAGTATTGATTGATGAAGAATGAGATATTGTGAAAGTTTATTGAATGTTTTGTGAGAGTTTGGAATGGGTTGAGAATGAGTTATGTAGTTTTGATAACCTTCTGTAACCTTCTGTAGGTCTTCTGTAGAGCTTCTGCTTCTGTTCTGTCTCTGTTCTGTTCTGTACTGTAGCTGTTCTGGTACTGTTCTGTAGACTGTTCTGTATGCTTCTGTAAGTGTTCTGTGGAATGTATGTGTGACTTTGGGGAAAGTTTTCTAGCTTTGGAAAGAGGTGAATACAAGTGCAAAAGAGCTGAAAGAAGTGGAAGAAGTAGCTGTTAAAGACTCAAGAGAAGACTAGAGTGAAGTGACAGTAGTGAGCTGTGAAGAGACACTGTAGTGGCTCTGGTGACTCTTCATATCAGACATACCTCTTGGGAGGGGTATCCACGACCTAAGAGTGATTATTGAGAGTAATTTTGGAGAGATTGTAGTGAGGATATGATGTATTATTGATGGAGTGTATGAGAGAGAGTCAGAGATAGCCAATTCTACTCAAACAGAGTGATTGTATATGAGAGATTGAGAGAGAAGACTATGAAGATATTGAAGATGAATACTATGTGATGTATTTCCATTCAAAGATGGTGTACTTCTTTGCTTTCTTTGTTCTATTGATGGATTTTGTGAAGATGTTGAAGAATATGGTTGATTCTATTAAAAACCGTGGGAGATCTACATGATGCTGCATGAAGATTTGTTGTGCCTGGTGTTCTTTTCTTCATTGTGATCATATGAAACATGATAAACAAGCTTGTTGATGTTACAAGATAGATTTTCTTGCAAGAGAATTCCCTTTTCCTTGGTGTTCCTCTCGGGGCTCCATGTTTTTGGTGCGCAGCCGGGGAAACTTGCCATCAACAAGCACCAAAAGAGGCTGAAAATGAAGGAATTGGCATTGCCAAGAAGAGAAGAATTCAATGGATGTTTGTAAAATTCCTTCTTCCACTGAAGAGTTGGAATTTCTCATAATCAAAGCCACTTTTCACAAAAAGTTCATCCCACAATGGCGGAAACACATCACCATCATGATGCATGCTCTATGTGGTGGATAGTTTCCTCTTCCTGTTGAAGCAGCAGAAACTTGCATCTTGGTGGCAAACTGTTTGGGAACAAACTGAAGAGAAGAAACAGAGAGAATGACCATCCATGGAAGATTTGGCATTCATTGAGAAGTTTCCAGACAACATCAAGTGGGAGATTGTGAAGAAGCTTCAGGAGTCTTGGTCTGTAGAGGTTCACAGGGACAAGAAGGAAAAGAGTTGGAATTTGTTCGTGGATGCTCAACAGCAAGATACATGGGATACTTGGTGTACTGATAATCTTCTATTTGTTCAATTAGCAACCCACTGGAAGTTGGTAGACAAAGTGTTTTTCACAACATACACTGTTGAAACCATCAGAAGCTGGCACTACTATGATGATGGCACCACCACCATGCTCAGACGTATGCATTTTGACACCTTCAGAACCGAATACCTTCCTCTGTGTAGTGGCATGAAAGCAGAATTCAGGGACGTTGAAAAGAAAGAAGTAGAAGAAATGTTGGCAAGAGAGTCCTCGAGAGACTGAAGTCTTCTGTTAACCCTCTGTGGAGCACTAACAACATAGTGGAGCCAACCCCCTGATGAATGACGCAATAAAAAGGCAAGCGTTGGAACGAGTCCAGAGGTACGTGAGAAGAGAGAAAGCAAGAATCAGAGCCGAGAGCGAGCTCGCAGCAGAAGCCGCCTTTGACGCCCTTGCGGAACTCTTTACAAAAGTCCCAATGGCACATCAAGCCCTTCCTCCTCCTGCTGGAGGTCCACTTCCAAGCCAGATCCGTCCTGGAAATATTGATGACAGACTAGCGAATGTAGTCCCATTGCCAGTTTTTAAGGGAGAGTACAATGAAGACCCCGATCTTCATGTAGCAGAGTTTATGGTAGCGTGTGTGGCTAACAATGCCAGAACCCCTGAGCATTGGTTAGCAATATTCCCCGCCACTTTCAAGGGCGCGGCGTTTCAATGGTATGAAAGACAAGCAGCAGGAACTTTTGGCACATGGGACGACCTGAAGTTGGCCTTCCTCACTAAATTCAGGCGTGAAGGTTTTGAAGAGCGGATGAGAGAGGAATTTATGAACCTAAGTCAGTCCTCTCGAGAAAGAGTAGAAGCTTATGTCTCAAGAATGGAATCCATCCTGAAGAGATGGACTAACCATAATCTAGATGATGGCATTCAGAAGGGAGTGTTTCTCAGAGGATTACAACCAGAAGTTCGTAAGTTTGTGGAGCTACAAAGACCAGCCACCCTGCAAGCTGCAACAGAAGGTGCAAGACTGTACGATGAAGTGGAAGCTAGATTAGCAATGAATACAGGAAGAGGAGTCCTACCTCCTCTGGTGTCAGTTATGATGTACCCACCAAATGCAGTCCCAGGGACTGTTCCCTACCCCTACCAACAGATGCCCCCGGTATCACAGTACAGTGCACCAAATCCACAGTGGCCACAATCCATGCCTCAAATGATGGTTCAACCACAACAACAATGGTCCCAACCAATTTCCTCAATGCAAAATCAGCAGCAACAGTGGAACCCTACCAACTGGAGTCAACAGCCAACAGTTCAAACAGGAGCTCTGAATCAGAACCAGAACAGAGACCCCTCTGTACCAGCCCAACCAGTTTATGCAGTGATTACAGAGACTCTTCAAAACCCTCCTACCAGTACGTCCGGAGGAGAAAGCTTGAAGGATTATTTATCCAACTCAGTTGCAAACATCAAAAAGGAGTTGATGGATGTGATTACAGAGCAACTACAGACGTTGAAAGTGAATACCGCTAGCATATCCAACGTTGCAGGAGCAGGAAGGGATGTGATGCGGTCAAACACTTGGTGTGGTAAGTGTCATCAAGCAGGTCATTTAGCCACTGAATGTACACGGAAACCAACAATCCCTAGAGCCTTCTTTTCCTACTGTTTGCGGAAGAACCATACAGAGGACATTTGCTCTCTGAAGGAGATGCATGATAGGAGAAGAAAGGAAGAAGACACAAGATTTAACTTGCTAGAATCCAAAATGACAACACAAGATATTGGACCCAAGCCTAGAGAGTTTGGTCCTAATTTTGGACCCAGAAGATTTCCTTCTCAAAGTTACAGAGGAAGACAGTCTGGCGGTGGTCAGAGATCAGAAGTGGAATGTTACAGATGTGGAGAAAAGGGGCACATCTCACCAAATTGTCTAAATCCTCGAAGGTCAGTGGATTACAAGCCCTTATGCAGTCGATGCAAAGGAGAAGGCCACACTGCAAAAGACTGTCCAAGCCCAGCCCAAGTGAAAAACAGTGCTACTGATAGTCCGTCCAAGGCCCAAGAGCCTACCTCCAATTTGGTAGAATTGGAAGTTGCTGCCATCACGCGTGCAAAGCAGAAGGACCCACCTATCCAGAAAGAAAATAACCCTCCTGCCAGAACAGTGAAGTTCAATCTTCCACTAGAAGAACAGAACAGAACATAGCCTAACAGTGCCGTACAGAGCCCTATAGTGCCACAGAGAGTTACAGAGACAGTTACAGAGACAGGACCAGAGGTCGAGGATACAGAAGAGGAGGAAGTGCCACAAGTGGCAGAAGAAGTTCCTGTAATTCCTCTGATGGAAGAAAGAGGGAAAATGAAAATGGGTGTTGCCCCATTCCCTAATCGATTAGAAAAGCCAGTGGATCCTATTAAGGAATACGATTTGGTCAGAGATCTAGATACCTTTAAACCAAACCTCACATTCCGACAATTATTGATGTTGTCTCCGAGTTGCCGGAAAAGGTTCAAAAGTATACTGACAAGAAGACGTGGTTTAAGGATTGCTCCCTCAACAGCAACAAAGTCCAACAAGGCTCCAGAGCCTGTCAAAGAAGTGGACGTGGCTAACGCTTTCCTAGATCCGGGTACTCCAGAGACTGGCGTATGGATAGAAGGTTGCTTCATCGTAAATGCACTGATTGATGGTGGTTCATCAGTGAACATTATGACGGATGTGACAATGAAGGATCTAGGCCTACAAGGTGTGCAACCCACCCAATGGCTCATCAGACTGGCGGATCAGAGTAGAATCAAGCCTTTGGGCATTCTCCCATATGTGAAGACTACAGTGGCTGGAAAAGATTATTGGCTAACCTATCTGGTGGTGAAGCCAAACTCTTATGGTACATCCTATCCTCTGTTACTGGGAAGACCATGGCTTTTTGAAGCCCGAGCAAGGACGGATTGGTTTAAAGGAACCTTGACCTTGGGTAGAGGACCCAACAAAGTGGTGCTGAAACTGTATGGTTCTCAAAAAGGACATGGATCCACCTCCTTGGAATTATCTTCTGATTCCCCTAACGAGGCTACGGATGGAACATCAGCAGATGAAGATGCTGTCAAACAGATCCTTCCCAAGAAAACAGTGGCACATTCCTTAACAGTGGATACTGTAAGCCGACTTCCAAAAGATGCAAAGCCATTATCAATGGGTGAATACTTCCTGCCTGAATCAGGAATGCCTTCTGAAATCACTTCTGACAGTGAGATAGAAGCATGGATGTACTGCTCTCCCTGTTACATGGCCATAGCAGAAGCAGAAGCTGAAGCAGAGACAGAGGCAGGACAGGAACCAGAGAATCTATTCTTCTGTTATAGAGCTCCTACAGAAGCAGAAGCAGAAGCAGAAGCAGAGACAGAAGCAGAGACAGAGACAGAAGGGGTTGGGTTTGATATGGACGAAGAAAATTATGAAAGTGAGCCAGAAGAGTCTATCCCACCTGAAGAGGATACATTTGAAGAAGAAGTTCCAGAAGTATCAGAAGCCGATGAGCTCATGCTATGGGCCAGAATGGCGATGGTACCATTCGGTCTGGTAAATGGATCATCTCATATGCAAAACCATTATAAGAAATGGATTAAGAAGAGCAAGCCGTCTTTTAAGTGTGGCTCCTGCCGTCCTACCCCATCCTTGCCAAAGAAAGATGATGATGATGCACCGTGCCAACAAGCACCAGTCCCACAAACCCAACATGCATTAGAGGGTCCCTGTTATGTGACGTTCTTGGATGTGTCATCTTCAGAAGATGAGTCCTCAAGCCAAGAGGTAATTACTTTTGAAACCAAACCCGGAACGGCTTTAATCCCATTCCAACATCTTAAGGAGCAACCTAAGTCTCCACCAAAAGAAGAAGTTGGTTCTAGTGGGACATCCGAAGAGGACACCACTCCCTTGAAGGAGTCGGATCTGTATCCAGAAGCAGTCCGCGGGACCTTCATTCGTGAAGTAGAAGGTGAAAGGCAGTTAAGCTTTGTGGATTCAGAAGGCACTGAACGCCACTTGAAGATGGGTAGCAGCCTCCCAGAAGAGGAGTTGTCAACCTTGTACAATTTGTTGAAAGAAAATTTGGATGTGTTTGCATGGTCTTACAAAGACCTAAAGGGGATTGATCCCACAATATGTCAACATCATATTGATTTGGAGCCTGATGCCAAGCCAGTACGGCAACGACAGAGACGAATGAACCCGAATTATTCCACATTGGTGAAAGCGGAGTTGCTGAAGCTTCTGGAAGCTGAGTTCATCTATCCAGTGGCAAACAGTGAATGGGTTTCACCCATCGTGGTTGTACCCAAGAAGAATGGCAAATTGCGAATATGTGTGGATTTCCGAAAACTTAATTCCAAGACAAAGAAGGATCACTTTCCTATCCCTTTCACAGACCAACTGTTGGACACAGTGGCAGGACATGAACTTTATTCTCTTTTGGATGGATTCAGCGGATACAACCATGTCCAAATCGCAGAAGAAGACCAATCCAAAACAACCTTCACTGAAATCGAGGTATATTTGGATGACTTCTGTGTCTACAGTTTGATCAGTGAACACTGGGGACATTTGGAGCAATGCTTTGATCGATGCCGGGAGTATGGGATTTCCCTCAACCCCGACAAATGCATCTTTGGGGTCTCTTCTAGAGTTCTGTTGGGCCACATTGTCTCTGCACAAGGGATATCAACAGACCCTGCAAAGATTGAAAAGATTGCAGCTCTGACAGCACCCACCAACCTCAAACAGTTGAGGGGATTCCTAGGCCATGTGGGTTACTACAGAAGGTTCATAGCCCATTTTGCGACAAAGGCAACCTCCTTGCACAAGCTCCTGAGGAAAGATGCAGAGTTTACTTGGACAGAAGAATGTGACAAAGCCTTCCACACTCTGAAGCAGTGTCTGATAGAGGCACCCATTCTGCAACCTCCTGATTGGACGAAAGAGTTCCACGTACACACTGATGCATCAATTGAAGGTTTAGGTGCTGTCCTCTGCCAAAAGGGCTCCTCGAAGTTGGATCAACCGATCTATTATGCAAGCCGAAAAGTCACTGATAGGGAACGGAACTATACAATGACAGAGCTGGAGTGCTTGGCAATGGTGTTTGCCTTGGAAAAGTTTCGCCATTACCTCCTATCTACCCATTTTAAATTTTATGTGGATCATGAGGCCCTGTCCTTCTTGATGAACAAAGCAAATGTGAAAGGACGAATGATGAGATGGCTCCTTCTATTCCAGGAGTTCGACTTTGAGGTGATTACTAAGCCTGGTCGTTCCCATGTTCTGGCTGATCATCTGTCGCGTATCCCACAAACTGCAGACGAGGAGCAGGATGATCCAGACCTCCCTGATGCTTCCCTATTCTTGGTAGAAACTGTCACTCCCTGGTATGCAGACATTGCCAATCTGCTGGCAACCCAACAGTACCCTCCTGGTATTTCTAGTCGGGAAAGGAAGAAGCTCATGCTAGAATCAGCCCCCTACACCCTGCTCGGCGGTGCATTATACAAGAAAGGGAAAGATGAAGTGCTCCGAAGATGTGTTGCCGGGGATGAGATTGGGATTGTTCTGAAGGCTTGCCACGACGAGCCATGTGGAGGTCACTTTGCAGGAGAAGCTACAGCCAGGAAGGCTCTGCTAGCAGGATATTGGTGGCCTACCATTCACAAAGATTCCTATGATTACTGTAAAAGATGTGATGCTTGTCAAAGAATGGGGAAACCCACCAAGACACGTGCAATGCCATTGCAACCTATCCTTCCTTTGAAGCCGTTTGAGAAGTGGGGCATTGACTTCGTAGGTCCAATCGATCCTCCCACCAGAAGGAAACAGAACCGATACATCCTCGTATGTACGGATTATGTTACAAAGTGGTGTGAAGCTAAAGCCCTTAAGCGGGACGATGGTAACAGCGTGGCCCTGTTCATGTACGAGAATATCATCACCCGTTTTGGTAGTCCCTTAGAGCTGGTAAGTGATAGAGGCACGCATTTCCTTAACAAAGTCATGGAAGAGTTGACAGAGTTGTATAAGATCCGCCATCGCAAGTCCACTCCTTATTACCCCAGAGCCAACGGCCAAGTCGAAGTCACGAATTGCATCCTCTGCTCGATTCTGACAAGAACAATTGCCGCACATCGTCATGATTGGGACGATCGACTTACAGAGGCCCTCTGGGCGTACAAAACCTCTCATAAAGCAGCAACAGGACAAACACCCTTCCAGTTGGTGTATGGCACAGAAGCAGTTTTTCCTGTTGAACTGGAACTACCCTCTTTGAGAGTGGCGATCAAAGAGCATTTGGGGGATGACGATTCACTGCAACGCCGTCTCCTGCACTTGGAATGTTTGGACGAAATTCGTAGGATGGCTCTACAGTGCATGGAAGCCACGCAAGCTCGACGCAAGGCTTACCATGACAGCTTCATCAAGCACAAGGAGTTCAAAGAAGGTGATTTGGTCCTAGCTTATGATTCACGATTTGGCAAGTTTCCTGGCAAGCTCCAACAGCGGTGGATGGGCCCCTATAAGGTACTTGCAGTCAACCCTAATGGTTCTGTCCAAATACAGACCGTTGATGCCTCTGATGATCCCTTTCTGATCAATGGATATCGCCTGAAGAAGTACTTCCCTCCTTGGGGATCTTGACAATTACGGACACTTGATCTTTTCCCTCGTTGGCGCGGCACTGTACTTCTTATGATGCTACTTCTGTTAGCCGTTCTTCAATCACTCCTGATGAAGTGGACGCAACCCTCTGTCCCCTCAAAACCCCCTTTCAGCCTTGATCTCTTATCCTCTATTTTCCACCAGCATCAGTGGCGAGGTGGGTTCTGACAAATGGTCTTTCCACCATTCCCTTGCTCAATTCGAAAAAGAAAAAAAAAGAAAAGAAAAGAAAGAGAAGAAAAATATACATATCGGTCATGGGAGAAAAGGACTTAGGTCCCTGTCATGCCGACCTATTCTTCGAGAAAAGGTGGAAACACCCTCGGGAATAGGGAAAAAAAAGAAAAGAAGAAAAAAAAACAAGAAAAAAAAAACAAAACAAATCTGTTATGAGAGAAAAGGAAGCAATTCCCTGTCATAGCAGGCCTCGTTCCAAGAAAAGGTGGTAAACACCCTTGGGCGAGAAGCTGGCTGTGGAAAAGGTGGTAACACCCAGCAGTCCAGAAAGTGGATTCATTAATTGATATCCCTAGGATCCAATTCCGACGCTGCCTCCCTTGGTACGCTGTGTCCTGGGTCTCTTTGCAAAGTGACTAACTGTCCTCTAGCAGATGACATGTCCTATTCAACACAATATTCGATTTGATGGCTACCTCCCTGGGTACGCCTCTTCAACAACTGATGACGCGATCTTCATCGACAACCCCTTGAGTGATGTGAGCTTTCATCCTAACCGGATGGGGAAGTGAGTATGGTTGCCCTCTGTATCTATCAACAATGAGTGAGACAGAGGGTGGGGCGAGAGACCAGTCTTTTCCCTTCAAATCGAATGAGAGGTGAGAAGTGTGAATGAAGTGTTGCACGCACGGGATGGGCCTCTCAAAGCACAAAGCACGATTTGTTCTGTGCACTGCACTATAAGGCTCCCTGGCCTTCCTTCTCGCACCGTATGCCGGCACAGGGCGGGATGCACTAATGCACCATCAACTGCGCACAAGGCGTACACCCTTTGCACAAGTGATTGAGAGGATTACATCAATGGGTTTCAGGAAAAGGCTGCCCTTCTGTATTTATCAACAGAGCGTGAGACAGAGGGTGGGTTGAGTTTGACTGGAGTTTCTTCAATCAATTACCGAGAGGTGAGATTGAGGGACGTTACGACACTTGGAGTCAGGTATGTTCCCGTTTCCCTGTGCACCCACGACATGGGTTTTTGCCGTCATCACAAGACACATCACCCTGTTCTGTACACTGCACTGTAAGGCTCCCTTGCCTTCCTCCTTGCACTTATGCCAGATGGGTTGGATGCACTAATGCACCATCAACCGTGCACCCTGGCATACTCCTTCTGCACCATTTTCCCCTTGTCGATTCCTCAACCGGGTATGCGATATGGGTTTTAATTATTCTTCCACGAGTGATATTAGTCATGGGGCGAATGACTGTTCTTTCATTCCAATTGAGTGACTGTGAGTTGAGTGTAATATCCCTCATCATCGACAACGAATTTCCTACGATTCCTTCCATTAGCTACCTCCCTGGGTGCTGTGGCGTGGTCCCTGCCATGACGGACGTGTGCGTTGTAAAGATGCCTTGGTCCCTCCAGCGCCGACAACAACACTGGACGTGCCATTGACACTCAACCTTGATTCTTGACGAAATGGGCCAAGTTCTTCTAACCCTACACTTTGGTTTTTTTCGTGCCGGTCATGTTTTAAGTGTGGGGAAGTTAGTGGATGGTCTGTGGCGTGGTCCTAGGTCCCTGTTGCTCGGTTAACCCTATCCGTTAAGGTCTTAAGTGTGGGGACGCGTCCCTGCGCGTCTACATTGCATATCCTTTGCATATGCCTTATCTTGCTCATGCATGAATGCCTTGCCTTGCTTTTACCCTCCTGGGGTCCCTTCCCACCCACCCGGTTATGTTCCACCCACCCTTGGGGCTGTTCCCTTGCAGTTTTCCTTCATTCCCTGATTTTGCGGTCCTGTCATGTGAATGCACCCTACGTTCACTTAAATCCAAATCCAACCTCATAGCCCTGTTCCTCCCGTTGAACTGACCATTTTTCCTTTTTACCTACCCCTGTTCCGGTTCACGGTTTTCGAGTTATTAATTTTTGAAACATTTTGCTCAATTTCGCCGGTTTTCCATGTGAACGCGCTTTTCTTGCTTCCGAATCATGCTCTGACGTCATAGCCCTGACCAACGCTTTTCCCTTGACATTTTTCCTTTTTATTCTGCATCATTTCGATACATGGTTTGTCCGTTATTAATTTTCCGGTTTTTTAAGACTTTTTCGTGTGTATTTTTGACATTTTTTCATGTGAACCTGCCCTATTTGCATCGGAATTCCAATTTGATTTGACAACCGTGTCCCTTGTGCCTTCCCCCACCTTTTTCCTTTTTCCTCCACCCTTTTTCGACTTCTGTATTTTTACTTATTAAATTTTAAATGAGTTTTCAGGAGTATTTTTAGAGTTTTTCACATGTGAACCCCTCCTATTTCTGTCGGAACTGCGTTTTAACATGATAACCCTGTGCCACTCCTTTCTATGAACATTTTTCCTTCTTACTGCATGTCATTCCGGTGAATGGTTTGTCCGATATTAATTTCCGATCCCATTTTCGGGTTTGTTTTTTGGGTTTTTTCCATGTGAACGCGTCTTATCTCAGTCGGAATTATGTTTTGACGTGATAGGATTGTCGGGCACATCTTTCTGTACAATTTTCCTTTTTTTTGCACTTCATTCCGATGCACGGATTTTTCGATATTAATTTTTAAATTGCGTTTTTGGTTCGTTTTTTGTGTTTTTGCATGTGACCGCCCTTTATCCCTCCCGGAACCCCCGTCCCGTATTTTTCTTGTTTTCCCCCTGTCGTCCTGCCCACTTTTCGTTTTTACGATATTTTGTTTTGACGTCCGGATTGGGAGTTATTAATTTTTCTTTATTTTTCCGTTTTTTCTCGCGCCCGTTTTGCGCGTGAACGCACCCTTTTTCGATTTTACGAATCTCCACGCGCCTCGGTTGTGTCCGCGTAACCCGTACCGTCTTCCTTGCGCCATTTCAATCCTGTCACGGCAAATTTTTTTTTACTCCGCCTCGCACACGGGCGCGGGACGGAGGTACGCCTTTCCCTCTCATGGGCCCCCCCGCCCATTCTTTTTCATGGACTACCCCCGGGTGCCTGTAGCTACCCCCCTCATGTCCCTTACCCCTACCCCATCCCTTGGGCACCCCTTTGGACACCCCCCACCCCCCCATGGGCCCCTGCCCATATCCCCTCCCACCCTTTTCCACCCCCCCCCCATGGATGCCCTTACCCCCCACACCCTTCCCTATCCCGACCCCTTTCCCCCCAACCGTCTCTCCTCACCCTCTCCCCCTGCGTACTCCTTCTCTCCCCTCGTCCTCCATTCCCTCCTCTTCCTCTGTTCCTTCCCTTCCTCCTCATCTTCTTCCTCCCTCCCTCCTTCATCTTCTCTTCTCCCTCTCCTACCCTCCTCCATCTCTCCTTCCTCTCCTTTCCCCCCTTTTTCCCCACCGTACTGCCCGACCGCCCCCTTCTTGTGTGCCTTTGCCCCCTCCCTCTTCGTTCTCGCTCCTGCACGCCGCTCGCCACAGTCGCCCCCGCCATGGTTCTGTGGCGCCCTTGCTGCCGCTCGCCACGGTCGCCCCTTCCTCGCCGGGTGCCGCCCCTCGCCTGACCTGCAGCACCTTCCCGCCGGGTGCCACTTCCTCATCGACGACGCCTCCAGCCCACAACGCCCGCCTCCAGCCCACAACGCCCGCCACTGTGTGCCCGCCACGTGGCCGCCTGGTGCTCACCTGCCCTGCGCTGGACCCCGCCGACTGGTGCCCGCCATCCGCCCTGTTGATCTTCACCTCCGCCACGTGCCACCTGCCTTGCACCCGTCTGCCGGCCCGTTGACTTCTCTTCCTCCACGTGCCCCCCATAGCCACCATTACACACACACTAAACCAACCCCTTTCTTCCCCCCCCTTCCCCCCCCATAAACACCCACACTCCTACCCCTTTCTAAAACCCCCTTCCCCCCCCATAAACACCCACACTCCTACCCCATCTAAACCCCCTTTCCCCCCCCATAAACACCCACACTTCTACTCCATCTAAGCCCCCCTTCCCCCCATTGTTCCACCCAACCCTCCCATACCCCCACCCAAGCACACCCAAGCACACACACCCTCAACCCCTACCCAAGCCCCAGTCCCACACACGCCCCCCTTTCTCCCACCATAAACACACAAAACCACCCTAACCCTCCTATAAGCCCCATGTCCTACGATGCCGCCCCGCTGACCAGCTGACCCACTGAAACCCCCTCCATAAACCCCCGTGCCACCCACAGACACCCTTGAGACGCCGACACACGCGCAGGTGTGTACGCGCGAGTACATGATTGAGATTGCTTGTACGTGTTCATGTGCGGGAGATCGTTAGCCGGTTGCTGACACACAGCTGCCACGCAACCTATTTCTGGGTATTTTCCCAGATTTTCAATTCAAAACCCGCAAACCTTAAAACAAAGCATTGAAAAATTAAAAAAAATAATAATATTAAAAAAACCAATTAAAATTCTGAAAAAAATACAGAATAATCTAGAAAAATTCCTACTATTTTTGCAGCAAATTGCCCTATTGTTTTTCTAACGTGCAAATTTCAAAAAAAAAATCAGACCATTTTAAAATTCAATATTCTTTTAAAAATACCCAAAAAATAAAAAATTCATTAAAAATACTATAAAATTCCAAATTAATTTTTGAAAGATTCCTAAAAATTCCATTAACATTTTTACTTATTTTTGGCATCAACAATTTAACAAAAATCCTTTTTCCTTCAAAACACAACTTGAAAAATATTGAAACAAACCCAGATATTTTTGGATAGCGGAGAAGCGCATTCTTTGCATTTTCATACACCCACTACCAGGTATTTCCCTTTTATTCGTTTAAAAAAAAAACAACACAAAACAAAATAAAACATACACACAAGCTACCCCAAAACCCACGGTTAATATTTTTTTAAAAAAAACAAACAAACAAAACAACCAGAAAAAAAAACACACAACCCAACAAACCAATATTTACCCTAAATCAAACCTAATTACCACCATGGCACGCGCATTCGCGCTAAAACACACATACTTTTTAATTAAAAATTAACCAGCCATTCACTTAGCACGCGCTACGTGCGCTAAAGAGGCACTTTAAATTTTTAATTAAAATAAACCAGCCATCACATGAGCACGCGCTGGCAAAAAAGCGCTCCACATCACCTTAATTTATAATCAATGAATTGCATTTAGAGACCCAGTCGGGAATCGAAGTCCGGGAATCGAATAACTGCACCGCTTAACCTAATAATTGGTAATTAAATTTATAATAAGGAACCGTCGTTTTCTTATTAAGGTTTATCACCTAATAAAAATTCAACCATTTTTAATAATTGATTAAAATCAACCCTTCATTAAATTAATTCCCCCCTCACTGCACTTAATTCCCCTTTTTAATGAAGCGTTTCGTGGGATGGGTATACGCAGTTCTTAGTGTTATTTTTCATGGTCCAGTCTTGGTTTATCACAGATGTCGTATTGATATGTGTTGGATATGGTAAGGTTTTGGTTTCCTGTCTTAGTTACGGTTACGGGTACGGTATGCAGTTTTTTTTCTTTTATTGCCTGATACGGGGTTCCGGGTGTTTGTCTGATGCATCGCATGAAGCTTTCGGTCGCATTTGTCTCAAGGTCATGTCAAAATTTTTCTAGGATGTGGTTTGCTTGGGGTTAGTAGGTCGTGTCACGTTTTGATTGGTAATTCTCTTATCCTTGGTTTTTGTCTGTTGCTTTGCAGGCATTCTCCTTGATTGTCTGTGTTTGTGGTGTGTGTGTAACCATCTGAATGGCGCCTTCTCATGCTCTTCCCCCTATCCAGTACGTCCCATTAGTTAGTAGGGATTACTCGTCCCTACTTACTTTTGAGCCCCTCACGAAGGTGGGACTTGCTACTTTTGTGGCCACTCCTTTTCCATTGCTTCCAGAGGATCCGTCCTTATGTGATGAGTTCCTGGCCTCTTACAGCAAGAAGACAGGCGTAGTCCAAGGCATGTCTATGACATTGACGTCTCGCGGCTTAGGGAAGGCTCTGTCTTTACCCTTCAAAGGAGAACCTTTTGTGACCACTCGTCAACTCTTCTCTAATGAAGAGATTCTCAAGCTGTTGCAGAAGCAGACAAGGGAAGTCCTTGATGTTAAGAAAGTGATAAACTCTTCAGGAGTTTCTTTTTCTATGATTACTAATCCCGTATGGAAGACGATGTGTCAGTTCCTTCAGGACAGGTTTATGCCTGCCAAAACGCCATCCCACTATTTGTCCAAAGAGCTTTTCACAGCTTCCAGGATGGTGCTAAAAGGAGTTGCCATTGATTGGAGCACATACCTCCTTACTAAAATGGATCAGCATTTTGTTAAAGTCACGAGGGGTAATGTTACCAATGTTACCTATGGATCATATTTGTCTGCCTTCTTGACCTATTCAGGTTTACAGAAGACTGTACCTCCACCTCCTCCATCAGATCCAGTACCTCCTCCTCCACCTTCAGAAGAGTCAGCACCTATTGACATTGAGGATGATGATTCTCCGCCTCCCCTGGTCATCCAGCGCAAACGCTTGAAGAGGGTAGCGGACAAAGCCCCTGCTGTACTTCCCTCAGTGTTTATCCCTGCTACTTCTGGCAGTGAACTCCCTGGGTATCTCACTTGCAATAATTTGTTCCGAGCACATCGAGAAGGATCCTTGGAGATCTCAGTTCCCTCCCTGAACAGTCTCGTCTCAGGAGATGCCATTCCTTTCCTCTGCAAGGATATTCAAAGTTCCATTGAGTTGTCAGTGACAGCCTGTGTTCAACAGCTGTACGCATCTTTCTATGAAGAGCTCATGCAGTCCAAAGACCACTTGCATAAGGCAACATCTGAGTTAGCATCTACTAAGGATACCCTAGCAGATCTATTTAAGCAAATGGAACAGCAAACCCAACTGGTGGCCACCCAAAGTGATGAGATTTCTTCATTGAAGACCCAGTTATTCGAGGCTCAGTCACAGGTTACTAGCCTTTCAGCAGAGAAGGAGAGGATGTCCAGCGAAGCGAAAGAATTCCAAGTTCTCTTAGATGACAAGCTTTCAGCTTTACAGACTGCTAATGACACAGTGGCCAACCAAGCCTCCCAAATCCAGCAGTTGCAAGATCAACTTGCAAAGTCCCGCTCTGTTCCTCCAAGCCCTCCTGTTCCATTAATTCCTTCTCTTTCACAGCAGGATTTGGCTGCCCTACAGAGACAGGCTACTTTGTGCCCTCTATTCCAAGACAAAGTGGAAAGATTGCAGTCCCGAATGGACTTGTTATGGTCTACCTTTGAGCAGTTTCAGGACTGTGTCTTACCAGACCATTCTTTCTTTGTCCACTACCACTTGCAGAAGTTGGTCTTCTATATGAAGCTTTCCACGATGGATTTACCTTTTCCAGAGAATGGCTGGAGTGGGGCTTGGTCTGCTGAGTTGTTGACAGAGGTAGTCAGAATGGTCTTTGAAGATTCTGTCACGCCAGACACCATGTTGCTGTCATACATGTATCTCCGAGGAGATTTGTTAATTCCAGATGAAGTAGATATGGCATGGTATGTGGGGGATGTGGTCTTACAGGCTGTTCTATATGTCAATCATTTGGAGTTGCGCATAGTTGATATATTCCAGAGTTATTCCTCCAAAGTGGCTGATTGTCAGGATAATTCGTGGCATCCCATGATTGATTCGGTGGTCCTAAATCAAAGACAAAACACAGCTCCTACCTTTAACCAGAGTACTAACCAACTGAGGATGGATCTCTTAACCTATCTTTCCAAACATAATCCATTTGATGCTATCTTCTTTGATGCCTATCATAGACGATCTCTCTTGGGACCTTCTATTCCTACCCTCCTCTATTACCAACAATTGGCTCACCGCTATGCTATATATATTTCCCTTTGTCAAACAAATTCCACAGTAATTTTACCCCTTCTTTTCCAACCTTCCAATTTCCCTCAAATTCCTATTTTCACTTACTGTTCCTTTATTGAGGATAGGGTATTTTCCCCTTCTCCACCCTGTCCTTCACCCCTCATAAATGTACCCTCCACATTTCCTATTTATCAGTTAACACCGTTCCTTAGTGATTCCTTACAAATTTCTGCCACTCCTTCTTTAACCTTTTCTTCCTTTTATGATTTTTCCTATCCTTCCCTGCATCCACTTTCCCTTATTCCATTACCCTCTCCTAACACTTCCATATCCAACCACCTCAGTTGGTTAGTGACTGTGACGGTTTTGATACTCAGATTTCCAGAAGAAGGGGATGGAGTTCGGATGATTGCCTTACAGGACCGCAGATTAATTGGCCAGTAATTCCAGGGGAATGGACAGCTTCAAGTCAAGCTGATCAAAACTATGTTCATTTTGCCCAACAATATTCACAGTCTGCAGATCCCTCAGTGAGATTAACTGCTCACTTTGCTTGGTACCTGGCGTATATGCATAGGCACTCTCATACTGATTCAAAGCCTATTCCAAAGTTGTGCATGAATGTCAATGTTAGCATTGATTCCCAACAATTGGAGATACTGTATTTTCATGCCCTCTGTTTACCTAGCAGATACTTGGTCCTGTTGGAAAGGATGTGTTGTCTCCAATTTTTTCAAAATCCTCCTAAAAACTTTGTAGATGAATCCTTATCTATGGATCGATTCCGACAACATCAATCTTTTAAGAGGGATCATCTTCATTGATACCTTTCCCATGTATACTGAAAGCTTTTTATGAACATCTCTCTTTTTGAAGAAGTCATTCAGATGGTTGTGTTGAGTATTAGTGTTTGTGTTGTGAGTTCATTTATGTCAAACGAACGTGGTGGTTTCCTATTGGATTTCGTGTACGAGCTATATTTTGGAGATTTGTAAAGATGGGGTTGTGGATGGAGAGTTGAAGCTGATGCTGATGAAGAAGAAGCAAACTCTTATATCCTTTACAAATTTGTTGTGATTTTTAGTTTGATAAGAGGTGTTAATTTCAAAAGAGTTTTCCTTTCTTTGTATTTTTACATCAGAAACAGGTTATAAGATGGGGTCGTGGTGGATGGATTCTTTGTGAAAAGATATTGCAGATCAAAGTTGAGCTTTTCTATGAACTTGTATTCCCTTTTTCCTGGGTCGCGAGGACGCTTCCTTATTAAGTGTGGGGATATGTTGAGTGTTGAAATGACTTGTTTTTTGGCTGATTTTTGTTGTTTTTGAGAGCTGAATGGTTGATTTTATGGGATGATTGGTTGATTTGGAAGTGGTTTGAGAGTGTTTTGGATGATATTGATTGTGTTTTGGAAGTTCATGATGTTTGTTGATGGTTCTGTGATATTCTGATAGGTTCTGAATGGTTCTGTATACCTTCTGTTTTGTTCTGTTTTGGTCTGTTTTGTTCTGATTGTCTTCTGTAAGGAGGGATGGAGTATTGATTGATGAAGAATGAGATATTGTGAAAGTTTATTGAATGTTTTGTGAGAGTTTGGAATGGGTTGAGAATGAGTTATGTAGTTTTGATAACCTTCTGTAACCTTCTGTAGGTCTTCTGTAGAGCTTCTGCTTCTGTTCTGTCTCTGTTCTGTTCTGTACTGTAGCTGTTCTGGTACTGTTCTGTAGACTGTTCTGTATGCTTCTGTAAGTGTTCTGTGGAATGTATGTGTGACTTTGGGGAAAGTTTTCTAGCTTTGGAAAGAGGTGAATACAAGTGCAAAAGAGCTGAAAGAAGTGGAAGAAGTAGCTGTTAAAGACTCAAGAGAAGACTAGAGTGAAGTGACAGTAGTGAGCTGTGAAGAGACACTGTAGTGGCTCTGGTGACTCTTCATATCAGACATACCTCTTGGGAGGGGTATCCACGACCTAAGAGTGATTATTGAGAGTAATTTTGGAGAGATTGTAGTGAGGATATGATGTATTATTGATGGAGTGTGTGAGAGAGAGTCAGAGATAGCCAATTCTACTCAAACAGAGTGATTGTATATGAAAGATTGAGAGAGAAGACTATGAAGATATTGAAGATGAATACTATGTGATGTATTTCCATTCAAAGATGGTGTACTTCTTTGCTTTCTTTGTTCTATTGATGGATTTTGTGAAGATGTTGAAGAATATGGTTGATTCTATTAAAAACCGTGGGAGATCTACATGATGCTGCATGAAGATTTGTTGTGCCTGGTGTTCTTTTCTTCATTGTGATCATATGAAACATGATAAACAAGCTTGTTGATGTTACAAGATAGATTTTCTTGCAAGAGAATTCCCTTTTCCTTGGTGTTCCTCTCAAGGCTCCAATAAGTCCCTTTTCTCCTAATTTGCCTAAGGGTCCTTAGACCCTTACTTATAACCTTTAAAGTTCTATCTCCCTTGGAGTTTCCCCCCTTAGGGTTTTCCCCCATAAAAGGGTTTTGACCTTTAAGGTCTTATCTCCCCTGTTTTCCTTTAAATCCTCCTTGAGGCATCTTGAAACCCCCTATCGGAAAAACCCCCTTAAGCCCTTCCTTTGTGCTCTTGAAACCCAGGCAAAATACCCTTGGAGCTTTGTTCTTTTCCCCCACTCCGGAAAAAAACAAGAGAGTATTGAGGCCTTTTGAACACCTTCCTTTCTCGTTCAAAAGCCTCGAGGGAGCCCTCTAAAAGTACTTTTGATGGACGGTGCAAGGGAGCAATGGTGGAATTCCAAAGAGGAGCTGTAAAGCTGCTTCCACGTCCGAAAGACTACAATTGAGTTGCCTCCTAAGAAAGTCCAAGGCGCAGCCGGCAGGAGGGTCGTCTCCCAGCATCCATGTGCATATCTCACCCCAAACCCAGGTTTTCCTCCCTAAATTTTTATTTGATATTGTTGTAATTCAATCAAGCAAGGTTAATTATTAGAAATAGGATATATTTTCGTCCCAGTTGTTCACGACGAAGGAACTTAGACATCAATACTTTTAAATGAAACATGCAAATTAAGAAAGTATAAACACATTTCTAGCAAATAGCTTATGCATTGAAATGAATTATAAACTAGATTATTATCCATTAAAATAGTATACTTCGGTTAAGCCTAGAAGTATAAACTGCATCTCGCACTATTAACCCATATCGCAATGAATCATCATGGAAAGTGCAAAGCATGAAATGATTCCTACGATGCATAAACTCTATGAAATTATCGTTGTCAATTGCATAAATTAGCAAGAAAAAGGTTGCTTGGTAGCATGAATTTTATTCGCAAGATTATAGGAAGATTAGTTGGAATTAACCTAACCTATGCCTGACCTCAAATCGATAATTTAGGGTTGAAAAATCAATTTACGCATAGACAACAAGTCATGTAGAAATGATCTCGTAATTATTTTATAGAGTTAAACAAATTGGCGTAAACCTAAAACACCTAAACCGCGAAATACTCATTTATAATGAGTTAAATTCCAAGAAACACCTATACCTTAAATACTTGCCCACATTCACTGAATGTAGGGACAATGAATTGTAATCGTAAAGTGAACTAGGGTTTGTCCTTGAGAAACTTACAAAGATGAAACTTGGAAACCCTAGGTCTAATGACGTCGGCCTAAAGAACCTAAAATAGATTGTTTTGTGACTCCATAGTCTCATAGTTCGATGCAGCACTTGCACAACAAGTGTGGAGTCATATGATCTTGTGATTGGATCACAAGGGGATGGCCAAGTTCTCGCAATGAAGTTGGCATGTCCTTACGCAAGTTATCTTGCAAGAGGATGAATAATCATCCTAATTCAGTGGTCTTTCTTAAGTAAAGAAGATTGATTGGAAACTAAAGACCAGCCGATAAACTGAAGTAATCAATGAACGTAAGGTTTGACCAAGTTGGGTTAATAGGGTATGCCTTGACCCAGAATATAGGGGATCTTGCCAAGTTGCAAGTCAAGATTCATTCCTTAGCAGTTTGCCAACAAAAACGATCAATGGAAATGCTTGTGCTTGCTACAGATTTTAGAGCACTGTTTGGCTTTGTTTGATCAATGAATTAAAGGATAAATGGATATCTATACTTCAGGTTGAAGGCCTGAAGGGAGAGGCAACTTCAGTTACCCCTGACTGCCTGCCTAACCCTAACCAAGGGGGTTGTTGACCGCACCAGGAAAGTGGACCGAACCCACCGCGAGAGTTCTCTCCGTTGAGTGCTACTTGGAGCAGGAGGACGCTTGGGTGCTAGGGTGGGCTCTGGCCGTAAATCCCTCGCCTTTCGGGTCCTGCACAAGAGGCTAACGTGACTCCGGATTGGATCTCGAGGCTCGCATACTAGTCTATGGGTGAAAACTTGGAATAGTAATCCTTGTGGATCGCTGGATAACCTTCAGACGGATTGTGGATAAGCCTACAGGCTGGACTCTTTGTATTTCAAAGATAATTATGACAACTTATTAATAAGGAACTTGTTTGATATTGTTTTTCTATGTCAAGTGATAAGATTACGTGAAGGAACCAGTGCCTAATGGATTAATTAAAGAAGCTGGTTGTTACATGTCCAACTAATGTGTTAGGTAATTAAATAACTAACCAACCTGAGGAAAGTGCGGAGGATGGGCCATAGGTTCGTCCTATGGATGGGTGGTCCCGGTTGGCCGAGAACTTTTCTCAAATCACTGGACATTAGGAAAAATTGTCAAAGAACACGAGCAACACAAGCGTTGACCTAGAGTTATATTTGAACCCGATTTATGTTGTTTTAGGGGAACGGAATGGGATTATGCCTTATGGTAGAGAGGTTGAGCTTTGCATCCCTCTCATTTCCCATTCTCCTTGAACCAAGTGCAGCGTGAATCAGCTTCGGACCTGGCGTTTTTGCGTAAAGTAGTTCACTTGGGTCTGACGCTAGTTGCTGTTAGGAAATGACCAATCAGGAAAACCCTAATTCAGGTCGATCCTAAGTGGGAACGGCCGGAATACTTCTGCTACATGGCAAACGCGGAAAGCCCTAGATCTCAAACCCGATAACATTCCATGGGAGTGTCGAGCGAAGCTTTCTAGACATCCTTTCCGATGGACTGCTAAGCCATGTCCTGAAAATACAAGTGGACATGTTACAGTTGGTATCAGAGCCGACCAACATTGGAATTGTTTTTATGAAGCCTTAATAAGATGAAGTAAAGAAAATGTTGCTATGCAAACATTTTCTTACCTTCAATGCTGTCTTGCAAAATTACGAAGCATGGAACAAGTTCTTGGTATTTCGAGTCATGTTTATGACTGCAATGCATTCTCTGCATTATCGACAAAGGGTTGGGATGATGAACATCTTGGAGCAAAACTATAATCCATCACCCTTGTACATGGAATGAAGATGGACGGGTGCCTCAGGAATCCACTATATAGCCACCCACGAGTTTGCTTATCTACAAACCAACCTAAAAAGGATCAAGTGGTTGGAAGACCTGAAAGTCATGAAGCTGTTCATTTTTATGGAAGCTCACGTAAACTCAACTTTACATATTCGAGGTCGGAGGGTTGAGATGAACTCATATTTATATGAGGAAGTAACCCGTGTAATCCCCGCCAACAGGCTTAAAGTGTTGGGCCGCCATGAGAAGAATGGATTGCAACGGAAAGGATATCCTGAACTTCCAATGATTTACCAATTCCTGAAAATCCATGAGCCGAAATCATACTACTATATAGTTCTTGTAGATAAATGTAATACAATGTTGTTCTCCCCAAACTAAATGTAACAGCTGGCTTATCATCACAAGAAATGTTGTATTCCGAAAGGGCTATGCCCATACAAATACAAATAAGACTTCTTTTTATCAATGTCTGATTGTGCATGAGAATTGATAAAAATTTAAGTAGCTACATTGCTTACGTGATAGCAAAATTGAAGATGTAATATAAATCAATAACAATTATCGTATAATAACGTTAGGAAACCTTTATCCAAGCACAACCCTAGGTACAGGTTCCTAATTCGCCTCCTACATTAAGTACTGCTATAATCCAGGAGAAGAAGTTTCTTCTCAAGCAGATTAAGCCACCTGAGTTTGACGGGAGAGGCAGGTTCGTCCAAGCGAACGCTGAAATTTGGATTGAATCCATGGAGGATTACTTCAAAGCAGCCGAAATTGCACCCGCCAATCAGGCTATGCTCGCCAAGTTAAAGCTCACCGGCGAAGCCAAGCTTTGGTGGAAGCAATGGTGCATGGATCAAGGGATCGCGGAGGGATCCGTTACCTGGGAGAAGATGAAGTAAGCCGTGCAAGGAAGATACTTGCCACCTGCATATCGCACGCAGAAAATGAATGAGTTCTACGAGCTAAAACAGCTGGGGCTCACGCTTGATGCATACTATTCTAAATTTGTCTCACTTCTTAAGTATGCACTGCAGATGGACATGACACAGTAGGTGTCCAAATTTTTGCGGGTTTAAATCCATCAATAAATACCCATCTTGAATCTATGCATCCATCAGATCTACAGGATGCCCTCATTCGAGCGGCGCCCATAATTCAGGAGGTGTAGTCTAGACCAAGGGGTAACAAAGCTTGGTCTTATAATGACCCAAACAGAGGAGCATTCAGACCTCAGATAAAGAGAGTTCAAGGTTATAATCAAGGACAAAGAAAGAAAGCAAGGACGAACAATGTCAACAACTTTGTTCCTACTCAAAGTAATGGCCGAAACCTCCGTTGTTTCCACTGCAACAAGCCCGGTCACTTCAAGAGGCAATGTCCCAAGCTCGGTGGAGGACATCACCAAGCACCTTTCCAAGGAACGAGCCATGGTCAAGGAGCTGCTACCCGAGGTAGAGGAAGAACCGCCTGTGTTGCCAATAGGCAAATGTGGAAAGAAGAAGAAGAAGAAGAAGAAGAAGAAGAAGAAGAAGAAGAAGAAGAAGAAGAAGAAGATGCAACCATGGAATCAGAATTTGAAAGGGCGACAGTCCATGTGCCGCTCTACACAAGAAAGGGCCGAATCGCCAGTTCTCGGTGATTCAGACGGACTATCAAGGTAAAAGTTTCAAGACCTTGATTGATTGTGGCAATACACATTCCTTTATCTCACCAGCTTGCACAAAAAGATTAGGAATAGCCATAGTAGAAGCACCTACCTTGCTTGTGGAATTGGCAAATGGTCATGAGGTTACTTGTACCGGGCAAACTGCTAAGGTGGAATTCTTTCTAGGAGGAAAGAAGACTTCGGTCAAATTAAGAGTCGTGAATTTAGGTATCCATGAATGTCTACTCAGAATGGATTGGCTTAAGCCTTAACGATGCCCACATTCATTGTGGAAAGGGTCAAGTTTCCTTTCGAAACTCTGAAAAGGAATTAGTCACAACCCAAGGTGAGGCTGGAGTACCAAGAATCCAATTGGCCAAAGTATCTCGGATCATAAAAGGAGTTAGAAAAGGATTACCTGTTTACTTGATCAAACTCAACAAGTTAGATCAGAAACAAGAGTCTAATGAAGGACCTTCTTGGCTAAAGGAATACGCGGACGTATTCCCTGAAGAGTTGACTGAACTTCCGCCTCAAAGAGAAGTGGATCATGAGATTAGGTTAGTACCAGGAGCTGCGCCAATTGCAAAAAGACCTTATAGAATGTCCATACCAGAAGCAGTTGAGCTAAAGGAACAACTCAAGCAACTACTAGATCAGGGCTACATCCGGCCTAGCAAGTCACCGTGGGGAGCTCCAGTACTGTTCTAGAAAAAGAAAGATGGGACACTTCGACTATGTATTGATTACCGTGGATTGAATCAATTAACAATCAAGAACAAGTACCCTATTCCTAGAATAGATGAGCTTCTAGATTGTCTTCAGGGTGCAAAGATCTTCTCAAAGATTGATCTCAGGTCAAGTTACTATTAGATAAGGATCAAGGAAGATGATATCTCAAAGACTGCTTTCAATACAAGAGATGGGCACTTTGAGTTCCTAGTTATGTCATTCAGACTTACGAATGCACCTGCCACCTTCAACAGGTTAATGCAGGATATCTTTAGGCCATATATTGACGATTTCATGCTTGTCTTCTTCAACGAAACTTTAGTCTATTCTAAACAGGAAGAAGATCGTGAACCCCAACTTCGGATTGTCCTTGAGACAATGAGGTCACATAAGCTGTATGCTAAAATGAAGAAGTGTGCATTCTTCAAGCATCAGATTGAATATCTGGGATTCATAGTATCAGCAGAAGGAATCTCAGTGGACTCAGCCAAGGTCAGAGATGTGCTAGAATGGCCAATACCAACATTTGTCAAAGAAATACCAGCTTTCTGGGATTGACAAGATGGTATAGGGTCTTCATAAAAAACTATGCTTTGATTGCAGCACCTCTGAACGGACTTACTAAAGAAGCAAACTTCCATTGCATGGTCAACACCCGAACAAAATGGCTTCGATAGATTGAAGAAAATTTTGGTATCAGCACCTATCCTAAAACTTCCTGACCTCAATAAAGAGTTTGAGGTAGTAACTGATGCTAGCATACTTGCCTTGGGGTGTGTACTCATGCAAGAAGGTCATCCTGTAGCATACTCTTCAAGGAATTGAAGAGTCATGAAAAGAATTATGCTACGTATGATCTGGAATTACTAGCTGTCATCCATGCTCTAAAGCTTTGGAGACATTATTTGTTGGGTAACAAGTTTACTCTAGTAACCGACCATAAGAGTGTCAAATGGATCTTTACCCAGAACGAGCTCAACATGAGGCAACGTCGGTGGATTGAAGTGTTGGAGGAATATGACTTTGAAATCAAGTACCAACCAAGAAAAGAGAATGTAGTTGCCGATGCACTTAGTCGCAAGGCATTCCTTAATTCCCTAATCTTGCAAAATCCATCAATAACCAGATCTCTAGCTACAAAAGTATCTATGCCAAACAACCCTATACTTGAGCTAGCTAGAGAGGATGCATGCCATGATTCGGCCTACCAAACAATGCTAAGGGAGATCTCTATCAAGGATCAGAATCAAAAGCTACATGCTAAGTATCATGAATTTTCTATCAATAGTGGGCTTGTCTACTATAGAACAAAGCTGTGTATACTAGCAAGGCAGTCACTTAAGCAGAAGATATTGTGGGAAGCTCATGATTCCCCTTTCGCATGACATCCTGGCTATGCCAAGACTCTCAATGCAGTTAGGAAGAGCTACCATTGGGAGAGGCTTAAAGGTGAGATTCTCAAATATGTCACTGAGTGTTTGTCTTGTCAATGTATCAAAGCCGAACATGTCAAGATGCCAGGGAAACTCCAACCGCTTGACATTCCCCAAGTGAAATGGGAATTCATCAGTATGGATTTTGTTGTTGGCCTACCCCAAGTCCAGGGAGGATACAACTCCATCATGGTTGTGGTTGACATGCTTACTAAGGTTGCACACCTTATTCCAGTAAAGACAAACTATAAAGCCTCAGAGATTGCAAGATTATTTATCAAGGAGATATTCAAGCTACATGGGTTACCTAGAAGAATCATTAGTGATCGTGATTCTCTCTTCACGTCACACTTCTGGAGAGCTATCTTTGAAGCCGTTGGGACTCAACTCTGCTTTAGCACCGCTTACCATCCCCAAATGGATGGCCAAATAGAGCGGGTAAATCAAGTCATCGAGGATATGCTAAGGGCATACTGTTGTTGAGAACTGAAGAGGTGGATTCAATATTTGCCTATGGTTGAATTTGCCTACAATGCTTCTTACCAACAAAGCATTCAAATGACCCCTTTCCAAGCATTGTATGGTCATGACTGTCGAAGCCCCCTAAACTTCTCAGGTCCAACCTTAAGGGTTAAATCTTCACGACAGATGTTGGAAGAGATGGATGACCAAATAAAGTCAATAAGACAGGACATCCAAGCAGCCAAGGATAGACAGAAGGCATACACGGATTTGAATCGTCAAGATAGAGTCTTTGAAGAAGGAGGCATGGTCTTCATTTGCGTATGCCCTAAAAAGAGTTCCCTATCCTTAGGAGATTGCAAAAAGCTAAGTCCAAGGTATTGTGGACCGTACAAGATCCTCAAGTGCCTAGGACCTAATGCTTATAAACTGCAACTCCCAGAAAACCTAAAGGTTCACAATGTATTCCATATCATCTTATTGAAAAAGTATGTACTTAACCCTAACCATGTACTTGATGATCAACAAGTTGTAATGCCTAGTCAAGGAGTCCTTGAACTAAGGCCTAACAGGATCCTAGATGTTAGGGAGAGACAATTAAGATCCAGAACCCTGAGAGAATGCCTCATCCAGTGGAAAGATTATCCCGAAGAGGATGCCACTTGGGTAGATGAAGGCACTCTCAACCATCAATATCCCCAGTTTATCTCGAGATGACGACATCTTGATTCCTCTAAGGGGGAGAGAATGTAATATATCAAATACTGAAAATTCACCTCCTATTAAGGTTAAAGGGGAAATTTCTTTTCTCTTATCCTCCCATCGGCGAGATGGTCTATCTAGAAGGGGAGAAGGGAATAGAAGGGCCAGCAAGCTCCTCGCTGGAGCTTGCTCGGCCTCACGGCCATGCGCACTGGCACGAAGGAGAGGGAGGATCCCCCTCCCCTCCTATTTAAACCAAGCATCGTGAGGTGAGTGGGGCGGCCATTTTGAAATACCGCGGGCTAAAGAGGGGGAAGGCAGATGACGCTGCCGCCAGATGTGAGGGAAGAGAGGGTTCTCTGAGTGCGTCGATGACTAAAAGAAGGAGGGAGGAGCCGCCACCTACATTCGCCGTGGACAGACGGTCCTCTCACACCCACCCCCCCACGAAATCTTCTGGAAGTTCAGAAGCTTCCAAGGGGGGGCCTCCTTAACCCCCCTTCCTGTGCCTCATCAAATTCCCTTCCTCTAGGTTTAATATCCTCTTAAGCCCCCTTTCTTTTGGGCTTATCACCCCCCGGTTTTAACCCCTATAGGCCTCCTTTCTCTTGGGCCTTGGAACCCACCCCCTCCCCCGGGTTTTAAAATCCCTTAAGCCCTCTTTTTCCTTGTCTTCAAAACCACCTCTCCCCCCCCCCCCCCCCCCCCCCCCCCGCCCCCGTGTTTAACCCTTAAGCCCCCTTTTCCTTGACTTTGGAGTCACATACCCCCCCCCCCCCCCCCCCCCCCCCGTGTTTAAAGCATTATATGCCCTTCCCATAGTTGGAACCCAACTCCCGTGTTTTTAATTTTCCTCTAGCCCCTTTCTCATCGGCCTCAGAATCATCCCCCCCCGTGTGTAAACCCTCATAAGTCCCTTTTCTCCTAATTTGCCTAAGGGTCCTTAGACCCTTACTTATAACCTTTAAGGTTCTATCTCCCTTGGAGTTCCCCCCCTTTGGGTTTTCCCCCATAAAAGGGTTTTTGACCTTTAAGGTCTTATCTCCCCGGTTTTCCTTTAAATCCTCCTTAAGGCCCTTCCCTTGAGGCATCTTGAAACCCCCTATCGGAAAAACCCCCTTAAGCCTTTCCTTTGTGCTCTTGAAACCCAGGCAAAATACCCTTGGATCTTTGTTCTTTTCCCCCACTCGAAAAAAAAATAATAGAGTATTGAGGCCTTTTTAACACTTTCCTTTCCCGTTCAAAAGCCTCGAGGGAACCCTCTAAAACTACTTTCGACGGATGGTGCGAGGGAGCAACGATGGAATTCGAAAGAGGAATTGTAAAGCTGCTTCCACGTGCGAAAGACTATAATTGCAATGCCTCCTAAGAAAGTCCAAGGCGCAACCACGGGAGGGTCGTCTCCCAGCATATCCATGTGGATATCTCACCCCAAACCCAGGTTTTCCTCCCTAAATTTTTATTTGATATTGTTGTAATTCAATCATGCAAGGTTAATTATTAGAAATAGGATATATTTTCGTCCCAGTTGTTCACGACGAAGGAACTTAGACATCAATACTTTTAAATGAAAAATGCAAATTAAGAAAGTATAAATACATTTCTAGCAAATAGCTTATGCATTGAAATGAATTATAAGCTAGATTATTATCCATTAAAATAGTATACTTCGGTTAAGCCTAGAAGTATAAACTGCATCTCGCACTATTAACCCATATCGCAATGAATCATCATGGAAAGTGCAAAGCATGAAATGATTCCTACGATGCATAAACTCTATGAAATTATCGTTGTCAACTACATAAATTAGCAAGAAAAAGGTTGCTTGGTAGCATGAATTTTATTCGCAAGATTATAGGAAGATTAGTTGGAACTAACCTAACCTATGCCTGACGTCAAATCGATAATTTAGGGTTGAAAAATCAATTTACACAGACAACAAGTCATGTAGAAATGATCCCGTAATTATTTTATAGAGTTAAACAAATTGGCGTAAACCTAAAACACCTAAACTGCGGAATACTAGTTTGTAATGAGTTAAATTCCAACAAACACCTATACCTTAAATACTTGCCCACATTCACTGAATGTAGGGATAGTGAATTGTAATCGTAAAGTGAACTAGGGTTTGTCCTTGGGAAACTTACAAAGATGAAACTTGGAAACCCTAGGTCTAACGACGTCAGCCTAAAGAACCTAAAATAGATTGTTTCGTGACTCCATAGTCTCATAGTTCGATGCAGCACTTGCGCAACAAGTGCGGAGTCATATGATCTTGTGATTGGATCACAAGGGGATGGCCAAGTTCTCGCAATGAAGTTGGCATGTCCTTACGCAAGTTATCTTGCAAGAGGATAAATAATTATCCTAATTTAGTGGTCTTTCTTAAGTAAAGAAGATTGATTGGAAACTAAAGACTAGCCGATAAACTGAAGTAATCAATTAACGTAAGGTTTGACCAAGTTGGGTTAATAGGGTATGCCTTGACCCAGAATATAGGGGATCTTGCCAAGTTGCAAGTCATCTCGGATCGAGTGCTGGATGCATTCGTAAGGAAGGATTCATTCCTTAGCAGTTTGCCAACAAAAACGATCAATGGAAATGTTTGTGCTTACTACAGATTTTAGAGCACTGTTTGGCTTTGTTTGATCAATGAATTAAAAGATAAATGGATATCTATACTTTAGGTTGAAGGCCTGAAGGGAGAGGTAGCTTCAGCTACCCTCAACTACCTGCCTAACCCTAACCAAGGGGGTTGTTGACCACGCTGGAAAAGTGGATCGAACTCGCCGTGAGAGGTCTCTCCGTTGAGCACTACTTGGAGCAGGAGGACGCTTGGGTGCCAGGGGGGCTCTGGCCGTAAATCCCTCACCTTTTGGGTCCTACACAAGAGGCTAGTGTGACTCGGGATTGGATCTTGAGGCCCGCATACTAGTCTACGGGCGGAAACTTGGAATAGTGATCCTTGTGGATCTCTGGATAGCCTTCGGGTGGATTGCCTATGGGCTAGACTCTTTTTATTTCAAAGATAATTATGATAACTTGTTAATAAGGAACTCATTTGATATTGTTTTTCTATGTCAAGTGATAAGAGTACATGAAGGAACCAGTGCCTAACGGGTTAATTAAAGAAGTTGGTTGTTACATGTCCAACCAATGTGTTAGGTAATTAAATAACTAAAACAACCCGAGGAAAGTGCAGAGGATGGGCCATAGGTCCGTCCTATGGATGGGTGGTCCCAGTTGGCCGGAAACTTTTCTCAAATCAGGATGGACAATAGGAAAAATTGTCAAAGAACATGAGCAACAAAAGCGTTGACCTAGAGTTATATTTGAACCCGATTTACGCTGTTTTAGGGGAACGGAATGGGACTATGCCTTATGGTAGAGAGGTTGAGCTTTGCATCCCTCTCGTTTCCCATTCTCCTTGAACCAAGTGCAGCGTGAATCAGCTTTGGACCTGGCGTTTCTACATAAGGTAGTTCACTTGGGTCTGATGCTAGTTGCTGTTAGGAAATGACCAATCAAGAAAACCCTAATTCAGGTTGATCCTAAGTGGGAATGGCTGGAATACTTTCGCTACATGGCAAATGCGTAGAGCCCTAGATCGCAAACCCCGTAACATTCCATGGGAGTGCCGGGCGAAGCTTTCTAGACATCCTTTCCAATGGACTGCTAAGACGTGTCCTGAAAATACAAGTGGACACGTTACATGAATACCTCGATTGGGATGAGCTGATTGCTTTGTTGCTGCATGAGGAAGTTAAGCTTGGGCTGAATACAAGTTCTAGTACATCTCAAAGCAGAGACACTTTTCTTTACTCTAGCCAGTGTGGTAGAGGCGACAGAGGCCATGGCTCTTTTTGAGGTCGAGGAGACACTCGAAATGCTTATGGATAGCATTAGCATAATGCCTGGCATGGCACAAATACACAGGGCCAGCATGGATCCGATGGATTTAGAGGCAAAGGGAGATCACACCATGGTAGAGGTGGTGGATGTGGTTCATGGAAGTCAAATGATCAGTCAAACATAGATAAGGACAGTCATTACTGCGGTAGATATGGACACATTGCAAAGGATTGTTACAAGAAGCAGAGAGATATTAAGGCAAAGGGAAAACATCATGGGCACTATGCATCTTCCAATGGTGCTCATGATGAGCAGGTTGACAGATTGTTTGGCATGTAGCATGTGTCTAAGAATGTATCTAGGTAGAACAAAGATGAGAGATGGTACACTGATTCAGGGGCTTCAAATCATATGACACCCCATGGAGAATGGTTTGATGAGATGGTTGCATGTTCACATGGTTGTGTGTGTACTAGGGATGACACCCAACATGACATTCAACACACTGGAATTGTTCTGTTGTTGATGCCTTGATGGCAAGAAAAAGAGCATGCATGATGTACTACATGTATCTACAATAATCAAGAATATTTTGTTAGTTGGAAAGATGATAGAACACAATCTGCAGGTGAGATTTCATAGAGATGGATGCTTTGTTGAAGAATATGGTAATGGCTGCAAATTGATTGCTAGAGGCCCAAGAGATGGTAGAATGTTTACTCTTGATGTGTCAATTCCAGAATTGAAAGCAACCATGTTTGCACATGATGATAGTGCTATACGAGGATATGGCATAATCGGATTGGCCATGTGAATGTACAAAAGTTGAAATCTATGCAGTAGAAGGAGATTGTGCTTGGATTGCCTAAGTTCCAGTATCATGACTTTGGACATGTATGTGATGGATGCCAGTTTGGAAAGCAGACAATGTTTCCATTTATGAGACATGTATGGAATAGCTCACGACCCTTGCAGTTGGTACATTCAGATATATGGGGTCTATCTCATAATGCTTCGTTTGATGGTGCTTGTTACTATGTATCCTTCATTGATGATTTCAGTAGCAAGTACACTTGGCTTTATATACTCTGATTAGCAGAGATGTTGTTTTTAATGAGTTGGCATTGTGGTATGTTAATCTGGTTGCAATGGCTACTGATGGATCAGTCAACACTAGTAATGCTAAAAATGAGTACATCTATGAGTGGTCCTACAGGTGATGGGTCACCTATTGTAAGTCCTTGGTCAGACGCTTACAGAGTTGTACTCCTAGATCCATTGACACGGATGTGTCAATGGGGGGGAGATTGGATAAGGGAAAAGAATAGATTCTTGAGGATGTAATAGGTCCACTTACAGCAGGTTATGAGTCATCTATTAGTGACAGTTTGGATAGTGAGTAGGGCATTCCATCTATTATGATGCCTCGAGCAAGGCAGAGTCGTTATGTACCGCCTCATGAGAGGCAAGCTCAGAGTGAGCCACAGTTATAGAGATATGAGAGAGTCAGAAAACTATTTGAGAGGTTTACATGCACTGGTTATTCAGCCTGCCATTAAGCATATATGACTAGTGTGACAGGTTACAAAGAACCTACAAAGTTTAATGAAGTAGTTATAGATGATAACTGGTGTGCTGCCATGGATGAGGAGTATGTAGCCCTGGCTGAAAATGAGACATGGGAATTGGTTGAGTTTCCTAAAGGAAAAGTCCCCATTGGCTGCAAATGGGTGTACAAGGCTAAGTGCAAGTCAGATGGTTAGTTAGAATGCTATAAGGCCAGGCTGATCGCAAAAGGGTATGCATATCAATATGGCCTTGACTATGAGGAGACTTTCAGTCCGGTGGATAAAATGGCAACAGTCAGAACTGTCATTACTTTGGCAGCATGCAAAGATTGGAAATTATGGAAAATGGATGTCAAGAATGCTTTCTTGAATGGTGATTTGGTTGAGGAAGCATATATGGAGCAGCCTGAAGGCTATGCTCACCAGGACTTTCCTACACATGTATGTAAGCTGAAAAATGCTTTATATGGACTGAAACAGGCACCTAGAGCATAGAATGCTCGGATCATCGGTTATTTATAGCTACATGGATTTAGATTGGGTTATGCAGATCACAGTCTATTCACGAAGAATACATATCATGGATATGTGTTTCTAGTGGTTTATGTAGATGATCTTATCATCACTCGAGATGATGAAGAGGGCATTGATGAAATTAAATCATGTTTACAGGCTGAATTTAGAGTCAAAGACCTTAGTGAGCTAAAGTATTTTCTTGGGATTGAGGTAGTCTCTATGCCTCAAGGTATATGGCTACTACAGAAGAAGTATTGTAATGACATGTTACAGAAGTATGGTATGGTTGAATGCAAGCCTATGGAGACACCTCTTGATCAGAATGTCAAGTGTGTCTAGATACAGCTACACGCATTGTTGACATTCAATAAGTCAGTGTAGTCAATGACTTAACCACAGTTAGTCTCGATTAGTCATACCTGTGTGTGTAAGTCTCTTTTAGTTAGTATGATGGAAGAATAATGGAAGAAGAACAACAATGAGCTGAGGCTCATCTTCTGCTCCACTCTGTCTCTCTCCCTCTCTTCCAACAAACCAGTGGTTATGCATTTGGTTTGGGCAGTAGTATGATCAGTTGGAGTAGTAAGAAACAACCTACCATTTCTTTGTCTAGCATGGAAGTGAAATACAAGGGTGCATCATTAGCGGCATGCGAAGTTGTTTGGTTGATGAAATTGATGAATGACTTGGGGATATAGTTGGACATCAAAGTCAGATTGCAAAATGTGATAATCTCAGCAGTGTGATGTTAGCTAGCAATCTCGTCTATCATGCTAGATCCAAACATATCGAGGTTCATTACCATTTCATCAGAGAATCGGTACTTGGAAGTAAGATTGCCTTATTGCATGTGAAGACCAAAGACCAAGTAGCAGATATCTTTACCAAATCACTTGGTAAAGAGAAGTTTATCACTTTAGATAGCTACTTGGAGTTTAGCAATTGGTTTGAGCTCGAGGGGAGTGTTCAGACTTCAAGCTCAACTTCTCATATGTATGTGTGTGTGATCGACATTACCTACAACTGTGTCTAGTTGTACTCATGTGTGGGACATTAAATAAGTTAGTGTTGACCTAACCACAATTAGTCATGGTTAGTGGTAACCTAGTTGTACTATCTCTTTCATGTTAGTAAAGATTGGATAATGAAGATGAATAAGATGATCAGATTGCTCACTCTTTGGCTCCACTCTGTCTCTCTTATCTTTGAAAAAGCCTCGTACACCTGCTCAAACTACTCAACAAAGCTGTAGGGGTCATTTTTTGCTTGATGTCCATTGAGTTGCTTGGCAATATCTTTGTTTGGCTCTAGGTATTTGGGGTGACTCTAGTCCAACTAGCAATGATACTACCAAGGCTACTCCACTTTGCTTGACACTCATGTTGTATAGCAATTTCTTCATGAGTAGCTCGCTCAATGTAAGCTCTACTTCTAAGGCTCTCTCCCTATCAACATTTCCTCTACTCTATTTCTACGTGACATGGCTAGGATCTTGTGAACCTCATTGAGCTCGCTCTCCTAGCATGACCTCCGGTCCTATTGCTCCTGGTTATAGCTCCCTATGTGTTAGTGTGATCCTTCCTAGCCTCCTCTCCTCCTCAAGATCGGCTATGATATCAACTCTATAGGTCTTCCATTATGTGTTATCCTTGTCTATTGGTAATAATGTGTGATAAGTCGTCGAATGTCATCTAGGTACCCTACTCCATTAAGGTCAAGGTCAAGGTCGAGATCATTCTCAATTGAACTAGTACCTGCCATGGTGGTTGTCTCTTGACTCACTAGTATTTCTATGAGGTTGACTAGGCTGGCTAAAGATGTGTCTCTAATCTTGTTTAGTCCTTCCTTCCATCAATGGTCTAATGGTTCTATCTTCCCTAGATCTTTGTCTTTGGAATCTTGGGTTAGTCATCCAATTTCAAAGGTTGCACTCCTACTTATGGGTTTGTTGCTTATCTTAATCCCCTTTAATGTGTTCCTTGTTAGTCTAATCAATCTGCAAGTGTACACATACTTACATTCTTGACCAATGCGGCTTGATGTGAGCTATACAAAATCACACTTTCCAAATTTCACATGCACTTAAGTGTCTATGATATAGGGTGCAATGTGTCAAGATTGTGGGAGAGAAGGAAGGAGTCTCGCTTGAAGCTTTCTTGCTTGCACAATGGGGGAAGACACACAAGGGTGGAGGCTGAAAACAGTTTTCCTCTTCTTAGTTGTGTAAGCCAAAAGAACTCTAGTACAAAGAAAATAGAAGAACCCTAGATATGGGTCTCAAAACCAAACTCAACTAACTAAGGTGGCATACTAACTGAGCCACGAACTAGAGTAGATAAGGATAGCTATCATGTAGCTATTATTCAGGGGCGGTGTACCAACCGCATCTGCAACTGACAAGTCGGTGACATAAATACACAACGGTCACCCTGGCGTATCACGAGTGGAGCTCGATATCTCAACACTCCCCCTCGAGCTCAATCCCAATTCCTGCACACCAAGCAGGTCTCTGAACTTGCGCAGCTTCTCTGCGCCCAATGCCTTTGTGAATATGTCAGCTACCTGATCCTCTGTGCTGACATAAACTAGATCAATAAGACCTAGTAAAACCCTCTCTCGCACATAGTGATAATGCACCTCAATGTGCTTTGTTCTAGCATGATAGACTGGGTTATTTGCCAAGTGTATACTACTCATGTTGTCACAATAAATGACAACTGGCCCATCTGTAGACTGATGCATATCATAAAGTAGCTTATGCAACCAAGCTACCTCACATGCAGCCATTGCTGCACCCCTGTACTCAGCCTCTGTGCTCGACAAGGCAACTGTAGGCTGTTTCTTGCTGCTCCAAGTGACTGCAGCACTCCCAAAAGAGAATACATATCCACTGGTAGATCGTCTATCAGAAATACTACCAGCCCAATCAGCATCAGTGTATCCATGCAACTGTATCTGAACCCCAGTCTCATAAAATAGTCCATACTGCAATGTGGACTTCACATACCTAAGTATGCGTCTAGCCGCATCCAAATGCGATTTCCTTGGAGCCTGCATAAACTGACTTACCAATCCAACAGAATAGCTCAAATCTGGCCTGGTAATAGTCATATAAATCAAACTTCCTACTATGCGTCTGTACATAGTAGGGTCTTCTAGAAGCTCACCTGCATCTGTGCTCAGCTTCACATTTTGCTCCAAAGGAACTGAAATAGGCTTACAGCCTGTCATCCCATATTTGGACAGCATGTCCAATCCATACTGCCTCTGCAAGAGCTGTATCCCACTTGGTGATCTAATCACCTCAATGCCCAAGAAATAACGCAGCTCTCCCAAATCCTTCATCTCAAACTTCTGCTTCAATAGCATTTTCACATGAAGGATATCTTCATCACTGTCACCTGTCATAATCAAATCATCAACATAAATGACAAGCAGCATAATACCTTTCTCTGTTTTTCTCACATAAAGTGAGAAATCTGCCTTGGAAATCTGAAAGCCAATAGTGACAAGATACTGTCCTATCTTGTCAGACCATGCTCTAGGTGCTTGCTTCAAGCCATACAAGGCTTTCTTCAACCTGCAAACAAACTCAGGATGAACAGCATGCACATAACCTGGTGGCTGCTCCATATAGACCTCTTCTTGCAAATCACCATGCAAGAAGGCATTCTTTACATCCATCTGATGTAAAGACCATCCCTTTGATGCAGCCATAGCAATGACTGCTCTTACGGTTGCCATCCTTGCAACCGGACTAAATGTTTCTTCATAGTCAATGCCATATGTTTGTGCATACCCCTTGACTACTAATCTTGCCTTGTATCTGTTCACAGAACCATCAGCATTGTGCTTCACCTTATAAACCCACTTACAGCCAATTGCATTCTTACCTTTAGGCAAAGGTACTAACTCCCATGTAGCATTTGCTTCCAAGGCATCCATTTCTTCATCCATGGCTTTCTCCCATTTTTCTTTTCCCATGGCTTGCTCAAAAGATGTGGGTTCTGGTTCCTGTATCACTTTGACCATATATGCATAGTGAATGGCTGTAAATCCATCATATTTCAGCCTATCCACAGGATACCTAGCTCTTGTAGACCTGCGCAAAGTAGGTTCACTCCCAGGTGCTCTCAAAACATCCCTGGTCTTCCTTACTCCAGGTGTAACAATAGAAGGAATACCCAACTCATCATCAATGCTCTGTTCTGAGCCACTGGAATCACCATCCACATAAGAGTGACCTGCATTCACATCAAACATGGGCTGATCAACCTTCTCTTTTCCTTTTCGTGATACCTGCATACCACTATCTGCATTGCTTTGAGAAGATTCTCCTGATCTCAATCTGCCTGTCCATGGCGAAGAATGTGAACCACTGCTAGAGGACGCTCCAGGTCCACTAATATTTTGTGACTGCTGCTGTGAATTCTGTGTAGCATTACCATTTTGTGCATCTTCATCATCAATCACATTTACTGGTTTATACCAGCTACTCATCTCATCAAAAACAACATCTCTGCTCACTGTAAACTTACGAGTAGAAGGGTTATAGCATCTATACCCTTTTTGCTGCAGAGAGTAACCAATAAAGATGCACTTCTCAGCTTTTGGATCCAACTTGGATCTCAGCTCATCTGGCACATGTACATAGGCAATGCAACCAAAAATTTTCAAATGAGAAATATCTGGTTTCCTACCAGTATACCTCTCCTCTGGAGTCATTCCATGTATTGCTGCAGTGGGAGTCCTGTTCATTATGTAGACTGCTGTAGCAACTGCTTCAGCCCAATAAAAATCTGGCAAGTCTTTTTCATTGAGCATGGCACGAGATACCTCTCCAATATGCCTGTTTTTCCTTTCTGCAATTCCATTTTGTTGTGGGGTATAACTGCATGAATATTGCTGCTTTATGCCATGCTCCTGCAAGAACTTTGCAAACTCATTTGAGAGGTACTCTCCCCCTCCATCTGACCTTAGGCATTTTATCTGCAAGCCTGTTTCTTTTTCAACCATAGCTTTAAGAGTTTTGAAATGCCCAAAAACTTCACTTTTCTTTTTCATAAAATACACCCAAACTTTTCTGCTATAGTCATCAATAAAACTGACAAAATAATGACAGCCTCCAAGAGATGCAGCTTTAGTTGTCCACACATCAGAGTGAATTAATTCCAATGGCTTCTCACTCTCTTGAACATGTCTAGGAAATGGTTTCCTTGCCTGTTTTCCAAACTGACAGGCTTCACATACCTTATGCATTTCTGCAACCTTGAATTTGGGCAATCCTGCAACAATATTTTGGGCATGCATTGATTTAAGTCGCTGTACATTAACATGACCAATGCGTTTATGCCAGATATCAATATCTGCAACTACACCGGTCCCATGTGCAAACATTGCTGCACTCAATTCAGACATGTCTGCATCCAATGTAAACATTCTGCCCTTCTTCTTTCCTTTTGCTATCAAGCGACCTTTATTTTTCATATCCTCAACAAAGCATCCATGAGGATTAAATCTGACCTGCAAGCCCTGTTCAACCATTTGACCAACTGAAACCAGATTCTTGGTGATATTCGGGACATGAAATACATCGGACAGGTATTTCTTTTTCCCACCCTGCATAGACAAGGGAATTTTTCCAATCTGCACAATAGGATGTGCAGTATCATCACCAGTCTCCACAAATCCTGGTTTTTCCATTTTCCTTGCATCCTCCATCCATTCTGCATGACCTGTCATGTGGTTTGATGCACCTGAGTCAACATACCATACATCATTGCTTTCTTCTGCACTTGTCATAGAATTGTTCATGTGCTGCACCATGAACAAATGCTCATTTCTGTCATCACCCTGTCTACTAGAAGATGCATAATTCCCTTGTTGCAGTTTTCCATTCATGATGTCATTCTGCTTTTTATAGCAGTCTTTAGCCATATGACCCATTTTACCACAGTAGTAGCATTCAACATTACTGTTTGCATTTTGGCCTCTTTGCCATCCACCACGACCTCTTTGGCTCCCCCTGCCTCTAGAGTTACCACGTCCTCCTCCATAGGACTGGTTTTCTTGAGTTTGCTGCATATTCTGATTTCTGCCACGGCCTCCAAATCGGCCTCCTCTACCTCTGCCTCTACCTCTTCCAGCATTTGAGTAGAAGACAGCTTCTTTTGAAGTTCCTCCTGAAGAAGATGCACCACTATTTCTCTGTTCCTCAGAAATTAGAAGAGCAATCAACTCCTCAAAATCAGGAAATCTTTCACGAACTGAAATGGATGTCCGAAACTGTGCATAATCCTTTCCTAGACCATTCAAGGTCACGGAAACTAAATCATCATCGTCCACTGGCGACCCAATGGAAGCAAGTGCATCTGCAATCTTCTTCACCTTCATGTGGTAGTCGTTGATGCTCATACTTTCTCTTTGCACATTATGCAACTCTTGCTTGAGCTGCATTTTCCTGGCTTGCGTATTTGTGCTATACATTTTTGACAAAGTATCCCATGCCTCCTTTGGCGTACTTGCATCCTGAATATGCACAATCATAGAGTCTGAAATACTGATAGACAGCCAATACATAACTTTCCTGGCTCTCTCATGCCATGTTTTAAATGCCTGCATTTGTTGTTGATTGGGAACATCAGGAAGAACTGGTTCTTCTTCATTTCCTGCAACAAATTCCCAATATCCTTTTCCCATAAGGAAATTCGTCATTCTAAACTTCCATGCCTGGAAGTTGTTCTTGTCAAGCTTTTCAGTGACAATCTGTGAAAGAGAATCAGACGCCATTACAGAATACTGCAAGAAATTCTGTCACTGCAAAAAACACAGCTTCACCCTCACAAGGGCAAATCTGCAAAACTGGCGAAAGTGGTATTTGACCACACAGTCACTTCCTAGTGACGATTTTGCATAAACAGGAACCAAGGATGATTCTGAAACTCCCAATGTCTCTGCGCACAAGCATACGATGCAATTTCTACAGTAACTTTTCACCGACCTGTAGAACAGTGGTCGCACAGCATAAAACTGAGCCTTTTCTTGAGTGCGTGCAGAAAACTTCCGTCTGCAAAACAGGCCCCGAAATGGCCTCAAATCAAAAAAACAAGGTCGCCAAGGGCTAAAGCCCTGTCCCGCAGCATATACTGCCCTCTTGCTTCACCGCGAAGGGCGTCTCAACCTGAGACAATGCACTCCTGCAATTTCCGGTTGTGCTACCTGCAGAGATCTGCTCCCAAAACAGGAAATGAAAGCAACACTGCTCCTCTTACCAGACCACCGCGAGCTTGGCTTGCTTTCTTGAGCTCCTTACCACGAACAAGGCTCTGATACCATGTCAAGATTGTGGGAGAGAAGGAAGGAGTCTCGCTTGAAGCTTTCTTGCTTGCACAATGGGGGAAGACACACAAGGGTGGAGGCTGAAAACAGTTTTCCTCTTCTTAGTTGTGTAAGCCAAAAGAACTCTAGTACAAAGAAAATAGAAGAACCCTAGATATGGGTCTCAAAACCAAACTCAACTAACTAAGGTGGCATACTAACTGAGCCACGAACTAGAGTAGATAAGGATAGCTATCATGTAGCTATTATTCAGGGGCGGTGTACCAACCGCATCTGCAACTGACAAGTCGGTGACATAAATACACAACGGTCACCCTGGCGTATCACGAGTGGAGCTCGATATCTCAACACAATGAAATCAATCACATCCACACATTTAGCAATTAGTTTCATGCAGTTTTAGCTCTTTTGCATAAATCATGATTACTTCTAACAATTGTTTTTAGGTCCTTCATGGGTTTTGATAGGTGGTCTAATAGGTGATCAGCCTAGATAGTTAAATTTAGTCTCTATCAGGGGTAAGTGGCCAATGATTGGTAACTTCAATGTAATGAAAGAGACCTAACTAGCCTAACTAAGGGAGAGAAGAGAGAGAAGGACTGCAAAAGAAGAAGAAGAGGAGAGAGAAAGAGAGGGAGAAGAGAGAGAAAGAGAGGAAAGGGAGGAGGAGGAGGAGGAGGAGGAGGAAGAAGAAGAAGAAGAAGAAGAAGAAGAAGAAGAAGAAGAAGAAGAAGAAGAAAAGAAGAAGAAGAAGAAGAAGAAGAAGAAGAAGAAGAAGGAGAAGCCATGAAAGCTTGTGAAGGTGAAAAGAGGGATTCTTAATAATTCTGTGATACCTCAAAATACCTTCTTACACCTTATATACTGTCAATGTGACTTGTATGTTCCCATGCCATGTTCCCGTGATCCCCGCTCATTACATTCAATCACTCCTAGATTGTTAGGTTAAAGTTCAGGAAATAATCAGCTCTATGGTCTCATCTATAGGTTTGGGTCCCAACATGGATTTCTCAGTATGATGGGACCTAAAATGTGCCGGCACTGGCTATGACACTAGTTATTTGATAAATGTCCTTTGTAGTGGACCCTTCTTTCATCCATCACTCGATGACATCTCACTACCAGATGGATCTTCTATTGTTTCTAGTTCGGTAGAGGATAAATGAGCCCTCTCACTTTGAGGTGACTCAGGGTAAGCATCCACTATTACACAATTGGCACCTCTACCTAGAATCACTCAACCAGTGGGTATATCAACTTGGTAGGCTGTTCATAAGATCCATGGCCGACTTAGCAAAACTCGATAGCTAGGATGTCCTGCAAACCTTATCACCCTAAAGTCCAGATAGCATTCCATGCTCGCAACTATAACATGGCCTTTAGTGATGCAACCTTGTGGTTGTATTAGATTGTCATCCACCATCCTAAGAAGTGTGGAGCTATCTTTTTGAATTTTGAGACCTAGCCTCTCCATCAAGTTTGAACTCATGATATTGACGAAGGATCCAGTGTCCACGATAGCACGCTCTATTAATATTCCATCCACGTATGCTGAAACCCTAGGGCAATACTTTTAAGCATGATCGAATCAATCTTCTTCCACTTGTGCTAAGCCCAAAGGTTCTACGATATACCCAATACACATGATTTTCTTAAATTCCTTGTGTACTCTTGGAGAAATTTTAATCAATTGCAAGAGGTTCATGTCTGGTTTAACTTTGCAAAGAGAACTTGCTAGATCAAAGTTGTGGTAGTTAGCCAAAGTTCTCTTCTCGCGCCAAACCATTCTCTCCTTTGGTCTTTGGACAGACTTTAGTGCCTTTTTTTTTACTTTTTCCTTCTAATTTCTTGGCAATCCTTTATCCTTCTCCGGATCAACTTTACTATCAACAGGCCTTAGAGGTCCACCTTCCATATTAAGATTCAAAACTTTCTTTCCCCTAGCATCTTGCTTAGGGTTTTCCTCGATAGGTTTTACAGTTCCTTTGTCACCCTCTTTAATATTTTGACATCTTGTTACGGCTTGTAGATTAGAAGTTTCAGCATCATTGACACATACAACCTCAATAAGGCTGACTCCACTGCCATGAGGCAACTCCTCTACAATAGCCTTTCCTCGCTATAGTATTTGTCTTGGTCCCTCATCTTGATGGAGATTATTCCCTTGTGTGAGATGGTTAATTGGACCTGGCAGTTTTTTCCCTTGTTGAGAGAGAACTAATATTACTCCAACAGGTAGCAGCTAAGTGGCCAAACTTTCCACAAATATCGCATTTGACATTCGGACAATTCCTAGGGAAATGTTGGCCACCACACCACTTATAGCTCAATCTTGAGGGGGCACCCTCTTCACGGCATTGGCTCCCTATCAAATTCTGCTGCTTCTTAAGAAAATTGACATCCAGATCTATTTGTCTATATTGTTCAGAAATCATATCGGTGTAGTGCTTCATCATGTCCTTAACTTCACCAAGGACATTAGAGGCACTCAACTCATAGCCGCAATCATCTGTTTATCGTTCCATCAGTAGGACTTGGTCGCAATCTACTGGGACAACATTAGGATTTGTTATTTGACCTCCACCATGTAGTGGGCCCGTCTGACTAGCCATTGGCATAGTCATGCTATTGGGAGGAGCTAGTAACATAGGCAGATTCGACATGGTACTCCCTCTGCCATTTGCATTTGACATGGGGTCCCCTTGACTCCCATTGGTTAGTGCCAAATTATCACCATTCCAATTTATCCTTGCTGTGTAAGCTGCTTGCAAGCATGACTCTACTCCTTTTTCTTGGGTGATAGCAATGTCAATGTCGGCCAAGGCGACACTACTGAGTTGCACACCTGGATATTGAAATCCAATCCATGTAGAAAATATTGCAACTGTGCAGCCGGTGGAATGGGGATATAGTATTCAGTTTGCAAAGAACTTGCTTTAGCTTCTTGGCATAGGCTTGGACATTCTCTTTTGGCTCTTGGTGTGTTACATTCAAGACACGCAACCAATACTATCCACCTCTCTCAGGAGCAAAGTCTCTACGGAAGGCCGTGAAGAATTGGTCAGTGCTAGTTATGGTTATGGCCTCTAGACCGTGATACCATACTGCTACCCTTCCTTTTAACATCATATTGAAGAACATCATCAGGTGCCCTTTGTCGTGGATTCGATAGTTGAACATGAGCTTTTGAAACTCCTTAATATGGAGTTCTCCATCTTCTTCTGCTAACCCATGGAAGATGAGAAAAGGTACTCTTAGTGCTGGTAAATTCGGTGTCCCTGCTGGAATTGCGATGGTTTCTGCCATAGCTACAACTAGATTGACAACAGGAGTTTGTGTAGGTAAAACTATACCCCCACTTGAAGTGGGTTGATTGACTAGAAGTGGGGAAGTACTAAGACTCCCATTTACGCTTAAAGGGCTACTTATAACACTCACGTTATTAGAACAACTGTTACTTATGCGTAGTGGGCTACTTCTTTGAGGGGAATAATGCCTTACAATCTCCAACCGCCTTCTAGCCCTCTCAGCATGTTTTCTGCTTTTTGTATTTCGGCTTGACGGTTCTTATTAGAGGACATAAATCAACTATTTGGTCCCTAGAAACCCTAGATTCTGAATCACCACTTATTGGCGGCTCCCGCCAGATGCACCATTGATGGGACCTAAAATGGGCCGGCACTGGCTATGGCATTATCCGGACCCCATGCACAAAATTGACAACCCCACCACACGACCTTGCGAGCTAGGAGCATCTGTAATACATTGATGAACACTAGATAGACTTAATTATGCATTTGTAGCTGATATGTAGTCCATCGTTTACCTTCCCTTCTCCTTAGAGGGAAATCCCATAGCATATAGACATAGTGCCTCGTCACACAAACGTGAAGCTCCCCTCGACTAATTGCTACAGCTCCACTACGACTCTCGTATACCTCGGGGATTGGCCCCAAGATGCATCGCTCCAACATATAAAACATAATGCACAAACTCCACTCTTTTCTTGTTTTGTATGATCCATGAATATATAAATCCTCACCAAACAGTCCCAAGGAAAACGTACAATTGACCTACAGCAAAGGCTCCTTTCCACTCAACGTATAAGTCATATCCTAGGAAGCCAATTGCTATGCAATCCAAGGCTGATACCATGCCATGTGTCATGCATAGTGCATATAATCCTAGTGCACAAACAATATTGATCAAATCACTATGATGTGGGAAAAATAGCTCTTTCATGATTTTCACTAAACGTATGCTTCAATATATGGAGACTAGCACCGATTTCTCGTGCTACTAGCCCCTTAAACTCAATTATCACAATTCTAAATGAAATGCATAATCAAATATTTCAAAGATTCAAAACCTCTCAGCCCTCTTAATCTCTTAACATCACCCTTTCCCTCTAATGTTTAGATTATGTTGCGTTGCATAGGTGTAGGATATTATTTTGTATGTATTTTTCGTATAAAAAGGAAAAAACATGAACTATAATGCATAAACAAAGCCAAAATGAAGCCAAAATTCATGCCTTAGCTTTGTTATATAGCCACAACCATGAATCATAAATTTTTAGATTTTTATAATACGAAAATCCTATTTTTTCCCAATTTTAGCTATTTATCTCTATATATTTGTGCATAAAAATAGATTTTTTTAACTTTATGACTATGGATTGATTATGACAGGTGAAAGATGTTTTGTCTTAGAATTTTATCCCATGCCCATCTATTTTTTCCACCCAAAACCAATAAAACCTTCATTTTTACACTAAAAATACACTTTTCAAGCTATAATTTAATTATTGTGACTATTTATTATTATGGATATGCATTTTTTTAATGCACAGCCCTCAATCATAATGAAAATAAGATCCAAATAAATTTTTGTTCCATATGAATTCCATTCCAACCATCAAACATCAACAAGAAGCAAATTTCCTTTGTAAAAATGAGGCATACCACTTATTTGTGTGTTTTACGGGTTTTGTAATTAATTTTTTTGGGTTGCCAATGGATCAACCAGTTGCAAATCTTCAATGCTGAACATCTCCCCTCAGCCTCATCTTGATCTTGGAGCAATCTGGTTCATGTCGGGCAAGTATCCTTCAACCGGTCTTCATTCTTCTTGTTGTGCATGAACTGTCCCTTAAGGGGAGAGAGAGCGAGGAGAGAGAAAAACTGATTTTCATTCTCTTTGCTCAGTGCATCAATTCTTGATCAGATTCTATCGATGGAGAGCAAAGGTTGGGAGCATCTCAAGCCCAAGAGGATTCTTTTCATCTCTCTCGATTAGAAAATGATGATTAATTGGAGATTTTGGAGGCGATGAAAAACTAACGCCCCCCCTCTCCCCCCCCCCCCCCGCCCCCCCCCCCCCCCCTTTGTTGTTTCAATTTTAGTTATTAAGCTCTTTGTTAAGAGCTTTAAGCTTTAAACCGAATACCTAGTTCATGCTTCTTGGTTTTACACTATTGCAAGTGGTTTTTTCGGTTTTGAGGGGCCAAACTACGTCAGAATTGAGATCCATATAGACAGGTGGCTTCGTGACGTTGAAATCTACTATTGTGGGCCTCGTCTCACTCTTCTTGGCTTCCTGATCCGGTAGTTGCTTTATAACGCTAACCTTTGCGGGGATTAAATGGGGGGTCAAACAACCTCCGATTGACGAACTGAGACTTGTGTTGGATTCTTGATGTCGAAATGCATCTAGGTAAACTATAGATCAGCCATCTACCACCGTTTGATTTTTCATGAAAATTGGCTCTTTGATGCCTCTTGGGCACTACCATTTGACTGTCCGGCATCCAATTTGAGGTCTGAAAATTTCTAGCAGTCCGTCTTGGAGTCCCCCACTGTTTGATATCTCGCGGAGTCTCATTTGACATGCCGAGAAATTATGAAAACTCCCCAACTATCGCTAAGTGGGTCTTTAAGGCACTTTTGGGGCTTTTCTGCTTAAAATTGTACTGATCGCAGTTGCTGCCTTTGACGAAGTCTATTTTTCCCTTGAAATTTGGATTTTTGGCTACTTTTTAGCACTTCTCGGCATAAAAAATCATTTGTCAACATTACATCCTATGCCTCCATCAATGAGGGTGTCAATCATATGTTCTTTTCTAACTGTTAACTTAACCCTCAATTAAGTTGTTGAAATAGGTTTCTCATCTTCACAGCCAAGTTCAATAATCGTGATAGCATGAAGGGAATTTGGCAGTAGTGCCATCGGGGGGTTCATATAGTGGGTGCACTAGCGAAGAATCCATCTTGACTATTCCATCGAGAAGTAACACTAGGGGTTTCATAGGTTTAGAGTCAATTATAACATGCTCAATTGTTTGCCCATCAGTATCTATAGTTAATCATTTGTAGGTCTTGTTCTAGGTCTAGGTATGAGGTTTCATCTCTTGACTCACAATCAATGTAGGTGCTCTCGATATCTCCTATATCAAAGAATTCCTTATTGGTGGTTGCTTCTTCATCATTGCTTTTGTTTTCCTTTCAATGAGGGCCCAATTATACAGTAGGTTCAAGTCATGGACCTTAGTCCACTTGCACTATTAGGCTAACAAGTTGCTCGAGCAATTTTAGGTTTACGCCCTAGTCATCATGTAGTTGTTCCCTCATGAACTCCAAAATCTTTATTAGTTCCAACTTATTTGTGGACACGTGGAAGGACATACAAGGAGTTGGCCAAAAGTTTCCTACTATCATGGAAATTGGGACTATCAATAAAGTTTGGCCTAGGATTCTACTCAATTTCCCTTATCTCCCCTTCATATTGTCCATCTTAGTTGGTTGCCTATAATCATCTGCATCCTCATAACATGCACCTATTGATGATCATTAAGAGATATTTGAGGTCTCCAAAATGCCCTATAAGAGATCTTAGAGAGAAGAAAAAATGAAATAAATATCATTTTGTGGTTTTTTTCCAAAAAGTTTATAATTTGATAAGTAAACATATCTAAAATCATTAATTTTTTATTATCATAATATTCTCATGTCTTACATCTAACCTAAAAATCTGGATCTCCATAAAGGTGACAATCATTGACCTAATGAAGATCCTACCTTCTCTTCATAAAAGTGAAAGTGAATATTCAATTTGAATTTTTGGATATTTGATTATCTTCATCCATCCTCATTCTTCTCTTTCTTTCTCTTTCTGACTAGTTTCTTCCTCATTCTTCTTCTTTTTTGATTTCTCATGCCTTTTCCATGTGAAGCTTCATATCACATTCTTAAAATGGATCAATCATCCAACAACCTTTGTAGTAGTAAAAGATCTCTTTATCATCTTCACATTGAGTAGACAGTGAGAGTATGAATCAATCAAAGAAAGAAAAGAATCCAATATTTTTTCACAATCCATGAAACATATGTTTAGATTTTAAAGAAAGAAAAATCTTGATCTTTGGTTGGATGAAAGGTTATACCCAGAAGATCCCATTAAAAAGTACCACTCATCCTTTCTATAACAACTTTGTTTTGAGAAACATGGATCCTTGAGGAAGGTTTAGTTGTGGAGGATGAAAGTCAATGTCAATAGACATGATGATTGAGACTAGCTAGACACACTAATTATTACTCAAGTAAATTAGGCTCCAAAATATATTATCTTGGACTCATACACACAATCTTGAGTAGAGAGAGACAAGAGTGAAAGTACAAAGTACAATAGAATTCATATTCAAATGATTGTCAAACAATTACACTCTTTTATAATTGCAAGATGGTACAACTTTTCTCCACTATGCCTATGGGATTGAAAAAAATTCTCCTAAGCTATTTCATGTCCCTTGCCCTACTGCTCCATATAAAGAGATTGTCTTAGGAGTGTGATTGCATTAATCTCAACACCCCTCCTCAATCACAACTATAAAAAGTATTGAGTATATAAAGGCTATCATGAGTAGAACCTTACTAAGTGTAGGCATGGAAGAACCAACCATATAAAGCTAGAGGCTATCACAAGGCCTCATTAAGTGTGTAGTGGATATAGTGTATAGGTTACATGAGGGTTACAAAGATTATGATTATAGCATTAATGCATGTACATATGAGGCTTTAAAAAATTAGTCTGAATAGTGGGAATAAAAGGAATGATGAGGCTTGTCCTTCTGCTCTTGAGTATCTTATTCTTCTTCTTCATGGTCTTCTTCTCCTTTAGCAATTGCTAGGTAGGCCTTCTATGATCTTTTCTTGGCATAACAAAATTTTTCAATAATGTGTCATGTTCTTTTGCAGAAGTCACAAACAATGTCTTTCTTCCATTTGTACTTGTTATTAACATAGAGAACATGTTCTTCCTTTGAAGTGCTTGCTTCTTCTTTACCTTTGACATTTTCTCTTCTTCTATTAGTGATTCTTTGATGTCTACGAGCTTTGGATTCAGCATTATCAAATTTTGGAGAAAGACTCTTGTGTAAGACTCCAATGCATATGTCTTCTTCCATTTTTAAGTTAATCCCTATGAATTGAGTTAGCATACTTTGCATATAATTAAGGTGAGCTGCAAGAGATGTATTAACCTTAATACCCAACATGAAAAACTCAATCACTAATCCATATTTTGAAGATTTAGATTAGGCACCAAACAATGTGTCCAATTGTTCCCAAGTGGCATGAGATGTATCATATGTGTCTACATGGTGGATATAACTATCATCAAGCTCAAGCTTGATGAGTGCTTGGGCTTTGTCATCATTCTTTTGCCATACTGTTGTAAGGGCAACATCTCTAGGTTTCTTCTCTTGGCTACTAGTTGTTGACCAAAGGCCCTTCTTCATTAAGATCAAGTTGATCCTTGTTTGCCAAGTGTGGTAGCATGTTCCTTTGAAGCAGCATGATAGTGAATCTATAATATCCCCTGCTCAACTGCCACATAAGAAACCCCCCTTTTTTTTAAATAATGGAAAAATTTTAATCTTCTCCCCCTGTTGTTGCGGAGAGGTGGCAAAGGGGAAAGAAGATGACGTGGAAAGATGTCGACGACGTGGATGAGGAAGCCGTCGATGGTGATGTCGCAGTTGCAAACGAAAACTCCTTCTCCTTCCCTCTCCCTCTTCCTCCTCTTCACTCTCTCTCCCTCTTCTTCTTATCCTTTCCTTCTCCTTCTCTCCTCACTGCCCGAACTGGATGGCAACTAGGGAGGGAGGCGGTTTGTTCGGAGGGCCCAAGCAGGGTCCCGCAGCATCTAGTAAATGGGGGGTGACTATGGTCAAAGGCCCAGGTGGCCCTGCGCAGCGATGACCGGGGGGGAGGGACGTAAGGAAGGCTGGGTGGAAGAGCGGCACATCGGACCAGAGGTTGCCATTGTAGTAGGTCACAGGGGGGGGAACTCCAATCGGACGGCCAGGGAGGGTGGTACAATGACTGACGGGGAATTAGCTACAGTCAAGAGCCCAGGGGGGGATGGCAGTCACTGTAGACAGAGGGAGGATGACCTTCAATGGAGGCCGAAGGCCCTGTGCGAAAGCTAACGGGGGGGAGGGTTGCAACCTATAGCCTCTCTGTTTACTACGAAGAGGAGGGGAGAAGCCTCCCCTTATATAGGGGAGCAGAGGAGGTAGGTGGCATGGCCACCTCCCACCTGGAGGTTGCATGCCTCCCCTGCACCATCTCTCCCTCTCTCTCTCCCCGACATGCTATCGGTGGGGAGTAAAAAATTTTAAACTAATGATTAAAAAAATTCTTTTTCTTTTAAAATTTCAAGGGAAGGTTTCTATGGCCCGCTACATTCTCTCCCCCTTAGAGGAATTGAGATGTCCTCATCTCGAGAGGACCTGGGGGTATTGTTGGTTGCGTCCATCCAGGTGGCATCCTCTTCGGGATAGTCTTTCCACTGGACGAGGTATTCTCTCAAGGTCATTGACCTCAAATGCCTCTCCCTGACATCTAGGACTCCATCAGGCCGCACCTCAAGGACTCCTTGGCTAGGCATTACAATTTGTTGATCATCAAGTACATGATTCGGATTAGGTAAATACTTTTTCAATAGGCTAACGTGGAATACATTATGAACCTTTAGGGTTGCGGGTAGCTGTAGTCTGTAAGCATTAGGTCCTAGGCACTTAGTGATCTTATAAGGTCCACAATACCTTGGACTTAGCTTCTTGTACTCTCCCAAGGACAGTGAACTCTTTTTAAGGCGTATACGGATGAAGACCATATCATCTTCAATGAAGGATTCGTCTTGCCATTTCAAGTCCGCTTAAGCCTTCTATCTATCCTTGGCGGCTTGGATGTCTTGTCTTATTGATTTGATTTGATCATTCATGTCTTCCAACATCTACTTTGAAGCTTCTACCCTCAAGGTTGGATCCGAGAAGCTCAAAGGAGTATGACAATCGTGCCCATACAATGCTTGAAAAGGGGTCATTGGAATACTTTGTTGGTAAGAAGCATTGTAGGCAAACTCAACGAGTGGCAAATATTGAATCACCTTTTTGGGTTCACGACAGCAGTATGCCCTAAGCATATCTTCAATGACTTGGTTGGCTCATTCCATTTGACCATCAGTTTGGGGATGATAAGCTGTTCTGAAACAGAGTTGAGTCCCAATAGCGTGGAAGATAGCCCTCCAGAAGTGTGATGTGAAGAGAGAGTCTCGATCACTAATGATTCTTATAGGTAACCCATGCAGTTTGAATATTTCCTTGATGAATAATCTTGCGATGTTTGAGGCTTTATAGTTTGTCTTGACAGGGATGAGATGTGCAACCTTGGTGAGCATATCTACTACAATCATAATAGAGTTGTATCCTCCCTGAACTTGGGGTAGGCCAACAACAAAGTCCATACTAATGAATTTCCATTTCATTTGGGGAATGTCAAGTGGTTGTAATTTCCCCGGCATTTTGACATGTTCTTTCTTAATGTGTTGACAAGACAAACATTCCATGACATATTTGTGGATGTCACCCTTGAGCCTATCCCAATAATAGCTCTTCGTGTGACTGCATTAAGGGTCTTGGCATAACCAGGATGTCCTAAGAAAGGGGAGTCATGGGCTTCCCAAAGTATCTTCTACTTGAGATTTTGGCTTGTAGGGATACATAATCTTGTCCTAAAGTAGACAAGTCCACTATTGACAGAGAATTCTTGATACTTCATTTTTAGCTTCGGGTGTTGATCCTTGATGGGGATCTCCCTTAGCAATTTTTGATAGACTAGGTCATGACATGCCTTTTCTCTAGCTAGCTCAAGAATTGGGTTGTTTGGCATTGATACCTTTGTGGCTAGTGACCTTGTTGTTGATGGATCTTGCAAAATAAGAGAGTTTAGAAATGCCTTGTGACTGAGTGCATCAGCAACTACATTCTCTTTTCCAAGCCTGTATTTGATTTCAAAATCATATTCTTCCAGTACTTCGATCCATCGGCGTTGCCTCATGTTAAGATCATTCTGGGTGAAGATCCATTTAAGGCTCTTGTGGTCTGTCACTAAGGAAAATTTGTTACCCAGAAAGTAATGTCTCCAAAGTTTGAGAGCATGGATGATAGTTAACAGCTCCAGATCATGGGTAGCATAATTCCTTTCATGGCTCTTCAGTTTCCTTGAAGAATATGCTACGGGATGACCTTCTTGCATAAGCACACATCCTAAGGCAAGTGTTCTAGCATCAACTACCACTTCAAACTCCTTACTAAGATCAAGAAGTTTCAGGATAGGTGCTGATACTAAGCTTTGCTTTAGCTTGTCAAAGCTGGTCTGTTTAGCAGGTGACCATACAATTACTACTTTCTTCTTTAGTAGATTAGTCAGAGGCGCTGCAATCAAAGCATAATCTTTGATGAAGATCCTGTACCATCCTTTCAATCCAAGAAAGCTACGTATTTCTTTAATAGAAGTTGGTGTTGGCCATTCCAGAACGTCTTTGATCTTGGCTGGATCTATTGAAATTCCTTCTACTGATACAATGAATCCCAGATATTCAATCTATCGCTTGAAAAAGGAACACTTCTTCTTCTTGGCATAAAGCTTGTGTGCTCTCATAGTTTCAAGAACAATGTGAAGCTGGGGTTCATGATCTTTTTTCTGTTTAGAGTAGACTAGGGTATCGTCAAAGAAGACGAGTACAAAGTCATCAAGATAGGGCCTAAAGATATCCTGCATTAACCTGTTGAAGGTAGCAGGAGCATTTGCCAGCCTGAATGACATCACTAGAAATTCAAAGTGTCCATCCTTGTGCTAAATGCAGTCTTCGGGATATCTTCTTCCTTGATCCTTATTTGATAATATCCAGATCTGAGATCTATCTTAGAGAATATCTTTGCACGACGGTCAAGTAGTTCATCTATTCTTGGAATGGGGTATTTATTTTTGAT